>NC_056744.1:70054911-70057411 GCF_019279795.1 Protopterus annectens | reverse complement strand
GAGCAAATTCTAAATTTTATCTGATATCATCACTGCAAATTCTCTGTGATGTTATAAATGTGGAATAAGGGATGTTTCTGACAATATGCCTAATCAAAGAGGTTATGAGAATACTGTTATGAATGGTGCAATTGAATGCGTGAGCTCCAAAGCTAGAACTGATTTTACTACAGTGCCAGACTATAGTCAGGAGGGCTGACCATTCAGAGATTCATGACACTAATACATGTAGTTCAGAAATATTGGAACATTAATTGATGACAGATCTTTTTCAAGACATACTTTCTGATACGTGTAAATATGCCTTTAGGTGTGGTAGAAATATTTGTGAAAGTCTTTCATCATATAAATTTTCAGGTTTGGAAGGAAATGGAATTAAAAGCTGTTTTCCTCACAGAAACTGCACGTTTTGCAATAAAATTTGCCAAACTAAGTACTTCAATTCTGGTGATACTAGTACAGTTCCTAAGTAGCTGTGGTTGCAGGCAAATGTTAAAAGAGGAATAAGTGATGACAGTAAATGGACACAGTTGCAGGGCAGTAGTCTTGCTGGTATGTACAAGTTTGTTGTTAACTAACTACTTCAGAATCAAATCATAGCTTTGTAGTGACTTCATGAGTTGATTTTCCATGCCTATTCATGTGAAATATTCCATATGAATATTCATTACAACTCACTCCATTCATTGCAACATAATACTGTTAACTTTCTATTTAATAGTACTGACAGTATTAACATTATTATAACCAAGTATTCTTTGAATCAGAACATGCTAAATGTTGTTGTTGTTGTTGTGTCTTTCGGCTTTTCCCGGTTAGGGGTCGCCACAGAGGAACTCCGGTCCGCTAATGATTGGCAGTAGATTTTTTCGTGCTGAGTTGCCGGCCCTGATGCACAACCTTCAACGAAGATACACCCATTCACGCATGTCTCCACACAGAAGACGCTCTAGCTGAGAATCGAACAGGACAACATCTTAATGTGAGGCGACAACGCTACCGCAGCGCCACCACCGCAGTATAGTTGCACTCTATCCACCTGGTTTAAATGAGCAAATGTAATTATCTTTTTTTAAAATATTCCGTATATAAACCTCCACCATTATTTGTGCTGGATAAATTGCAGTTATATATTCATGTCTTCAATGAAATGTTTTTATACTTACTGCATACAATCACAGTGTTGTTGCCTATTTGCTGTGGGTTGTCAAAAAATCTTGTTTTTATATTATTGTTCTTAAATGCTACTTTAACCATTCCTGTTTGCAGTGTCACATGATGCCATGTTGTAGTATTAAAATAAGTGAATTGTTATCTGGTGTAGAGTGACACTGATGAGGCGACTGAAAGTGAAACCACAATTTGTGCTTTGTGCCTGTTAACAGAAGGAGCTGCATGCAACAGTGGCAAGATGAGTGCAAGTAGTAGCCAGGTAGTAGTCAGTAGGTGAATCTTTACTGTTTCTCATTGTTAGTAATAGTTCGTAATTTCTCTAATAAAACCAGTATTGCTGCTGTCATTTTTGACTCCTTGCTTGTATCTTTTCCCTTGCCAGTCTGCTAGCTGGAAGAGTTTTAAGACAGTGCAGCAAATGCTTCATATTTACTAACAACTCTCTACTTCTGAAGCACTCTGAAAACATTTGTAAGAGATGTAAAATTAGTTTGGAGGCTTATCTCATGAGAACACCTGTTGCCAGTAAACAGCAGCGTAATACCGTACCAACATGTTCTGAAATGGTTAAAAAAAAGTCAGGCCTCTTAAGACTTGCACATGTCTCTAGCCACACATAGTCTCATACATATCTCTATTTCAACTTATCATAGCTTCCTGCCTGCTCCACAAAGGTCTCCTAGGCATGCTGAAAGTCACAAGGTCATTGTTGTCAATTCATTAATTCGACACACTGACACTGTACTCTCAAGACTGGACAAATAAATGGTTAAATTAAACTGTCTCTGATTCTAGAATTTGAGACTTTGCAAAGCCGCGCAGGACTCTTCACATCCTAAATATTTGTGATGTTGGAGTGAGTGACCTTAGGTGTTCCATCTTGGAAGAAAAGCAAAGAAACACTGTTGAGCTGCCCCCCCCCCCACCCCCCCTCCAGAGAGTAAAAGTCACTGGTGTTGACCAGTAGTCTGTGTTCACCAAGAATGATGCCCAAGTTCAAAGATAAAATGATGGGTTACAGCAGTTGACTAGTTTCGTTCCAGGGGATCCATCTTTTGTCTGCAAGGGATGAGGTGGTTAGCAGATCATCTTTTTTTTGCCAGGGATGCACGGTACCTCTTGTCTCCTGGCTTTCACTCACTGACTAAAACTTTGCTGCCATCCATGCTCAGCTCATGAACATACCATATTGTCAAGTTCTGATTTGAATATCATAGCAGCACCACTTCATACTAGAAAGTAGAACAAAACAGCTAAGCTGGAGGCCTTCTTCTACCATAAAGGTGAATGTAGTTGTGCAGTTATAGCAACTTGATACTTGTGCAAA
>NC_056744.1:69889911-70049911 GCF_019279795.1 Protopterus annectens | reverse complement strand
GCACTGATATTCCCATAGTGCTGTCTTTTTACATAAAGAATAACAGCTGTCTTTAGTAGTGTTTTTCCAGACTTTTAAAATGAAATTATATACTGAATACAGAATAACATTGCTGCATTATAGAAAGTGACAGCGCCATTGCATAGCAATTCAAACCACGGTACCACCCCTTAGCAAGTCCTCACAAGGGTACACTGTTACATGTTCTGTGAGAATGGGGTGCACACGCAGTAGATGGGGTAACAGGCAAAGGAGCTGGCCGTTGATACATATGAGAAAAAAAATCTAAAGATTACTTTGAATGGGATTGCTGTACTATAGTAGCCTCCCAACACAACTATCAAGTGTGTGGATTTCAGCACTACAGGTGGCACTGGTGATCTGGTATAGATTATGCATTCTGCAGTTTTCACAGAAACTGGATGCCACAACAGGCATTCTAAGTACACATTAGAAGAAGATGCACTTTTAGTAAATATAGATTGCAATGATGCATCAAATTATTTTCATCTTAAAATACTGTAAGTAGGTTAATTGAGGAAGATAAACTGCAAGACTTGTATTTCAGTTCAGAAGTGCAGTGTTTCAGCAATGTACAATGTATTGCTTTCTTGATTTGTAGTGTTTAAATGCTACATCATTAGCATGTGCACTTTTCCAAATGTGGAGATTCAGAATCTGTTTCATATGAAATATAATGATCTTTGTTAAAACTGTTTTAAAGTAGTATCCTTGCATCAAAGGTTTAATCATATCTCATTATTACTAATGCTGCTTGGTTTATAAATTAGCAGTAGAGAATCTCAGTTTAAAACATAAAGCATGACTGTCAAAAAAATTACTGACTTAAGTTGCGCACTTGCCTGCATTGCATTGAAGCTGCAGGGGAGCAGAAGATTTTATTTACAATCTATGTCAGTAGAAAGTGATGAAGCTGAATTCATAGACATGTCTCACTACACACCTGATGCAGGGCAGAAGATGCATTGGCTGCTGTATGGCAAATATGTTTATAGACAGACTTGTGCATCGGGTCAGTACATGGAAGGCCTGTTACAGAGTGCTTGCATGCCGCAGTTACTACTTGGTATCCTGTGGAACTGGGGTGCACTGCATCACACTCTGTGTACCCTGCAAATTAATGGTGCAAGTACCTCTTTGTCCAAGGTGACTTTTGTGGATAAGGTACAAAGATTTGCAGCCTGTTCTTCCTAGAGTGCTGCAGTCCATTTAGCTTTTGAACCGCAGAAGCAACCCATGATGAAAAAGTACAATGTAAGATATTATGCACCTTGGAGTTTAAGGGGAGTATTAGTACATGGGTGTTTGGTATTATGTGGTAGTTATGTGGACTTCAACACTGAAGGTATATAGTGCACTTGACAGCATTACTTACACACATAATTTTTGGGAGATAGGGACAGTGGCCTAGCACTCAAGTGTGGGGTCATTTATTGCACTGTTGTGATTATTTTGCTGCTTGTGTATCTCTGCTACCTTTAAACTACAACAAAAAGAGAAAAAAAAACAAAAAAAATCTTGCTTTTTTCCCACTTTCTGAAAGTTAAAAAAGTTCAGTTACAGATTTGCTGTGCTGAACTGTTTGGAAGTTTCTAGAAGGCCAGTGCTTGCTTGGGCTACAGGGAAGCCCCTGTGTTCACCAGTGGGAGTGGTTAACAGTGAACAGACTGCCTGTCCCTGGAGAAGTGGTTACTACCTAGAAGCTGTAGTTTTATTGGCCATTTTGGGTCAATTCTAAACTCCTTGATTTGTATCTCTTAAAACCCGACTGCCTCGTGGTTTTGGCGTCTTTTCAGGCTTGCTAGTTGTTGCTGAAGCACCTACCAAGGGGAGAAAACGCTGAGAGAAGAAAAGGAGCCACTTTTGTGATTTTAAGTATTTTCTTCTGATTTTTTGTTAAGTTTTACTGCTTTGCCGCCTACTTTTGGGCATTTTCCGGCTTGCTAAAGTTTATATCTGTAACAGTAACAGTACTTGGAACACATCTAGAGCCTGTTTACTGCATTTCCTGTGTTGCACTTAATTTAAAATCGTTTTTTCTCTAAAAACTGCATTTTACCTGATTTTGGCCTAGCACTCAAGTGTGGGGTCATTTATTGCACTGTTGTGATTATTTTGCTGCTTGTGTATCTCTGCTACATTTAAACTACAACAAAAAGAAAAAAAAAAAAAATCTTGCTTTTTTCCCACTTTCTGAAAGTTAAGAAAGTTCTGTTACAGATTTGCTGTTCTGAACTGTTTGGAAGTTTCTAGAAGGCCAGTGCTTGCTTGGGGTAAAGGGAAGTCTCTGTGTTCACCAGTGGGAGTGTTTAACACTGAAGAGCTTGCCTGTCCCTGGAGGAGTGGTTACTACCTAGAAGCTGTAGTTTTATTGACCATTTTGGGTCAATTCTAAACTCCTTGATCTCTCTCTCTTAAAACCCTACAACTCTCTTTTTGCGTGGTTTTGCACACTGAGCAGCGGTGGGCAGCGCCGCCTAAACAGGTTTAAACTATTCCAGGCTCCACAAAGTCTGCTCTTCACTTTTTCCCCTTAGAACTGTTCAAACTCTCAAAGTAATCACTCTATTCTCTTTCTAAAGCCCTGCACTTGCTCAGCTCTTATAAGGAAACACTAACTAACTAAAGCACTACACCCTCCTTGACTTCTCATAAGTATTAGGCTCCCGATTGGTCCTTCCTGATCAAGTGAAAAATCAGTTCCCTTCCCTAATCTTATCAGTAAAAAAATAGTTCCCTATACTAATCTGGTATGTCCAAGGGTCAGTTTCAAGGTTACTCTCCAGTCCAACTGGTGAATCTGGGAATTTTGAGGCAATGTTACAATTGCCTTGTGTACACAGACAACCCTCTCCTCCTTCCAACAAACTCTAATACATGTGAGAGATGCAGTTACACAGCCAAACTGGAGGCAGAGCTCTTTCAACCCAAGACTGGCACAGTTAGTCAGGAGGAGAAGGTAACCGCCCACACCACAAATCCAGTCTCACACAGACCTATTGCATCTGCATACCCAACACATAAACACACAAAAACATACTCGGAGGCTCTAAATAAAAATCTGCCTAAACAGCAAAGACCTCCTAAGCAGATATCCAAGCAACAGCCACCCCTCAACAATACCCATGAATCACATATCTCACAAAATCAGTGTGCCTCACAGTCACAACCCTTAAGGCCAAACAACACACCAAATACAGTTGTTATAGGGGACTCTATTGTCCGGCACACTGACATCCCGCTCACCAGACTGAACAAAGAGAAGGTCACTGTAAGCTGCCTGTCGGGTGCCAGGATCCGCCACATAACACAAGCACTCAGGTCACTCTAAAGCAACTACAAGTATGACTCCGTCATTGTCCATGCTGGTGTGAATGACCTGAGACGTACCTCCGTGGACTACATGAAAAGAGACATAGAGGAGCTCTCTGACCATGTAGCCCAGGCTTGTATGACCCTGAACTTGAGTAGCATCTTGCCCTCACCAAGAATGATGCCACAGTATAAAGACAAAATGATCAGTTTAAACAATTGGCTAAAGTATTGGTGTCATTCAAAGGGGATCCAGTGTCTGTTAGCCTGGGATGACATGCTCGACAAGCCACGTTGCTTCGCTAGGGGATGGCTTGCATCTGTCACCCTTAGGCTTTCTTATACTGGCCAAGGCTCTTGCCACCCCCATAGTGCCTTTTTTAGGCAAGGCTCAAAGGACAAACCCACCTCCATAAACAACCCAAGGATAAAAAAACTAAAGGTAATGCTACTCAATGCCAGAAGTCTAAACCTCAAGATGCCTACACTCGAGGCTCTCCTCAGTATGGAGAAAATCGATGTCTGTGCAGTAACAGAAACCTGGTTCAAGGCTTCTGAGAGCACCCCAGCACTACCCGGTTATAACTCATACCATGCGTTTCGGCCCCAAAACTCGGACCGAAGCACAAAAGGAGGGGGAGTATCTATATTCATCAAAGATACCTACACCTCCAGGTTAGTGGCACTGCACGAAGCATCGGAAACCATCCATGTGCAACTAACAGCGGGCAAAACTGCCTTTCAGTTTGTAGCCTGCTACAGAACACCCTCCCTATTACAGGAACCCCACTTGGCATTCCTGAGAACACTGGAGAATATGAAGGTCTCTCCAAACATTATGTTATTGGGTGACTTCAACTACCCAAACATTGACTGGGAAAACTTCTCAAGCCCAAACACCCTCGCCCAACGGTTCCTTGAATTTATAAACTCTAATGCGATGGAACAACTGGTCACCACTCCCACAAGAGGGAACAGCATATTGGACCTGGTCATCACCAACATGGGGACTCTATGTTCCACAGCAGAGGTAAACCCCTCATTGGTAAGATCAGACCGTAAACAAATTTCCGTGGACATCCATATCCCGTCCCCACCTCCAGCCAAGGAAATCACTGTAAAGAATTTCTCAAAAGCCAACTTTGCAATTCTCAGGACTGAGGTGGAATCTTTCAAAGCCCCCGGGCCAGGGGATAATACAGCCCAATCCGCAGAATCCTTTACAAATGCATTCTATGAGCACCTGTAGGAATGCATGGATCGTGCTATCCCAAATAAAACCAAGACTCATTCCTCCAAAAACAGGAGACTGGTCTGGTGGACCCCCGGCCATAAATAAGCTATACAACAGAAGGAGGAAGCTACTACATGACAGAGCAAAATCCCAAAAAGGGAAGGCATCTCTGATCAGTATTAGCAAGAAACTTCGATCCCTCATAAAATCATCAAAGGCCAGTTTCGAAAGAAAAATTGCCCTAGACACTAAAGATAATCACAAGGCCTTCATTAGTTATGTCAGGAACATGGGTAGAAACTCCCAGATATGCTCTGAATTGTTGCATAACGGTACAAAATATACCGAACCTACAGACATAGCCAACATCTTGGCAGACAGATTCAGTGCAAACTCCTCCCCCCCCCCCAAAGGAGCAAATGCCTATCCCAACTGAATGTAACCTCCCTGACATCACAGATGCACAGGTGAAAGCTGCCCTCTCCAAAGCAAAAAACACAGCATCTATGGGACTGGATGGTGTCCCAGGCTGTGTCTTACACAAGCTCCAAGAAGAACTGAACCCTCACATTAAGTCACTGTTCAAACTTAGCCTTACTACAGGATATGTACCCAAAGAATGGCGTACAGCTACAGTGGTCCCACTCCACAAAGGTGGTGCCACAACAAACCCCGAGAACTATCGCCCCATAAGCCTGACTAGTCTGGTCTGTAAAGCTATGGAGCGTATTATCATGGAACTCATAAACAAAGACATTGGGAGCCTCCAGACACTGGACCCTACCCAATTCGGCTTTGTTAAGAGCAGATCTTGCCTCTTAAACCTAGTTGATTTCTTTGAAACAGTTACCAAAGCCATAGATGAGGGCAAGGTAGTCCACACAGCCTACCTGGACCTCGCAAAAGCCTTCGACACAATACCCCACTCGGGAATCATAAATAAGCTTACCAGCTTAAATATCAACCCCTATATCACAAGATGGGTTGCAAACTGGCTCAGAGATAGAACCCACATGGTCAGAATCGCAGGTGCCATGTCCGAATCCAAACCAGTTATAAGTGGCATCCCACAGGGCTCATTTCTGGGACCTCTCTTGTTCGGTATATACTTCTCTGAGGTTCAGGTTAACATGGGGGGATTATGGCTGACAAAGTTCGCAGATGACTGCAAACTGGGGGCCATAATTGAATCTCCAGCTGACACTTATGGGAGGGTGAGATAAGAAATAGGGTAGGGGCATAAAAGAACCCCCATCCAGATTAATGTAGAACAGTACTTTAAAACAGGATCCTTGCAGGTTCTAGCAAAAAATGCATGCATTGGACTAGGGATGATTGGAGAGCCATTAGACCTAGTAAAGGATAATGGGGCACTGGGATGTCTGTCAAGTGTGTCAGAAGTAGAGAAAAAGCTAAACAAAAATAACTTCCTGAATAAAAGCTTTAAAGAAATAGGCAAAATGCATTTTTTTTAATGTCTCAAAGCTCAGTAGGCAGGGCAAGAATTACATCCAAAACAGTCCGGTAGTCCATTTCTGTATGGCAAGAGGCTGGAATCAAAGTCCATAGCATACAAATGCTCTTTTGAAGACTTTCTGCCCTCTGGATTCCTTCAATTGAAGATGTTCAATTCTTCTCAGAGTAGTACACAGTGATTCTTCCTCACTGCAGTATAACTCCTGTGACAGGCATTCCAGGCAACCATTCCCTCCACCCTTATGAGAGGCCAGCTTCTTTGGTTTGGTAGGGCTACAGCCCTGAGTTTTCCTCTAATTTTAATTTCATAATTGATTCTAGTAATGGAACAATGCAGGAGTCCTCTCTGCATAATACAAAAAGGTAACTACTTATTAAAGCAACAGTTCTATTTACAGTCTTGTGCATGCCATTTACGTAAATTATAAAGCAGCATTTCTCTATATACACAATATTTACATTATTTTGAGAAATCACTTTGGCCAGAAGTGCCATATTATATATAGATGAGATACATATACATACAATTTGAGTACATAACCTAATATCAAAGAATCTCTGTGCCACAACACATTTCATTGGTAAATTACTTTGATGGAAAGTTTCATTGAAAACAAACAGAATTTGTTTGCAGGCTGGTAACCCTATGCTCCCAAAAGCATACCAATTCCATGAGACTGTCTCTATGCTGGTTGCACAGAGATGGACTCTTGCAAACAGGGAAATGAAATGGCATGATTGTAGCAAGGCCAGTGGATCAGGAGATGAGATGGCCCAAAAAAGGTAATTTGTAAAGATTTGAATTAAGCAAGCTTTTATCAAATTAATATAATGAACATGTTAACTGCAGAAAGTAATGGCAGTTTTGGAAGTTCGAGGCTGGATAATGTTACTCTTGAAACAACAAAAAAATTAAGCGTGATATAATGTACGTAACATCAAATTTGTGAAACAGCGTTGCACATTTAAAGCATTTTTTTCTTGGGGGGGGGTCACCTTGCACCCCTGAAACTTATATATGCTAACTCCAGGATCATTGTACCTGAAGAAGAGGGACTACTCCAAGATAAAGCAATTTTGTAATTAACACAGACTTCCTCATAATCATTGCTCAAAGCTGACTGGAAAAATAAATATTGTAAAAGTGGTTCACCTTACACAGTCTGAGACATTTCATTCCTTCCTTCTTTCATTCTCTTATCTGCTTTATGATGTTCAGGTTTATGGGATTAGCTGCATGCGTTGCAGCTCTGATTATGATAAAGTGGGTAAGAAGAGAACGAAAGGATGAATGCATGAATCTTTCTTACATAACATCAGGACATTGCTAGCCAGTCCATGTCCTGTTACTGTGACAGGTATGCAGTAGAGACTAGATTGGATTTCAGTGTTTACCTGATATTTTAATAGGAGCAGATCTCATGGTCTTAATGGCTAACTTTTCTCTTACAGGTGTTTATACTGGCAGAACACCAGGTATATCTGTGGGCATTGGTAACAGTAGATACCACCCATGGAAGCATTCCATTCTTTTTTAATGTCAGAAAAAGCAGATCTCCCAATCCTCATAGATTTGTTCACCTGTAGGTATTTTCATGAAGTCTAACAGGACACGAGAAGTATCTGTTGGCAGTGGTAAGAGTAAAGACTGCCCAATGGAATGATCCATTTCTTTAACTTTATTACTTTATTGGACTTGAGGTGCTTGTAAATGATATCAGTAAGTTTAAGTACATTACATTGGCAATTTCTTTCACCTGCTATGCAATTGTTATCTGAGATGATAGCCTAAGTGGGAGGGAGAGATAATCTGTGTGTGAAAAGAAAAAGTTGATTGATCACAGTCAAGAGTTAATATCTGGCTGAGAGCAACAGGTTAAAATGCATTACTGTCACCATTCTTTCTTTTAATTTTAATCACAAGCTAACATTAGTTGGGTACACTAAAGGTTGTCATCATTTGGGTGGAGAAGACAGGTCACGTGTGAAAGCACAGGGAGTTATATAATCACTGTTGAATGATTGTTATTAGTTTTCAGGAGGGAGGAGGAGGCAGTATACTTGTTTCTGAGGAGTAAGTTCAATCGTTTGCTGTGGCTAATTATATCCTTCACTTTCTTTACACTCAGACATCATAAAAGTACATAGAAGGAGGCTATCCTTTGTCAGGCTATGTGTGAAAGAAAGGTCAATTAGATGTTCACAATTAAATGGTCATGGATATTGCTCATTTGAGGGCCAGGATATGTGCTCCCCATGTGTAAGTTGTGCGCCTCATGCTTCTGATATGTAGTAGCTCTCAGATTGCTGTACCTCAGTGTAGGGGGAGTGCTCTGAGATACCACAGTCTCTGCACTCTGCATTATTATATAGTCCCTCCATCGACACTTGTTTTGTTGGTCTGAGGATTATTATAGCTGTGAAGTCACTGTACCTCAAAAGTTCTTTGTATTCACACTTAGAGTTTTGCTAATTTGAGGATCTCAGTTAAGCTCTTCAAACTTTCAGTGAGTACCTCAATTATTGTATCTGAAATTTGCTGTATTTGTATGTATATGCTAATAAGCTCAATATCCTAATTCAATTGGCATTTCAATGCAGCATATAACTGAGGAGGACCAGGCCATTCCCTAGTCATGTTAGAGTAGGGTCACTTTGAAAAATTCTGGAACCCCCTAATTTCATCTGATATGACTTCTGGCCATAACACTTACAGACCTGCATGGAAAAAAGGCAAAGCCAGTCAGGTATGGCTGTGGGCAGTAGTTTACAGGCTTTCACCTCTTTTCTTTGTTGTAATTATTCAGCTTGATAACTTGGCAAATAGCTGTATATTGAAATACTAGCCTTCTATAAGGTTGAATATGCAGTGGCCGCAGTGATGCAGTGGTTAGCGTTGTCGCCTCACAGCAACAGGTTCTCCCGTTAGATTCTCAGCTGGGGCGCCTTCTGTGTGGAGTCTGCATGTCATCTCCACGGTCGAGTGACGTTAAAGACATGCAGGTAGGTGCGAGCGTGAATGGGTGTGCCTTCCTTGAAGGTTGGGCATCATGCTGGCAACTCGACACTGTAAAAATCCACTGCCAATCATTAGCGGACTGGAGTTCCACTGTGACAACCCCTAACCTGGAAAAGCCGAAAGACATTACTTTTTATAAGGCTGAACATGCCATTCTTTACTTACATGCCTTTAATACTGTTTGGATTTTCCAAGGATGAGAAAACACTGCCAAAGGGTCTCCCCAGCAAGTTCAAGACAGAAGTAACAGAAATGGACATGGATGTACAACCCTGACCCACTTCCACAATCCCTACTATGCTGCTCTTTAGAATGCCTTTCCTTGGGAATGCTGTACCATGATACCTACCCCTTGTGCAGCTACAGGGTTGGCTGCCCAGAATTGGGTGTAGCTTCTTGTTAGGTTTCAACCCCCAGTGCTCTCTGGAGCAGTTGCTTTTACTTTGTTGCTATCTTTGTTCTGAGTGGTGTTTCTCTGTCTTTCCCAATGACACTTGGCTCAGTGATTCTGGAACCAAACCTGAAGGAAGTAGAAGATAAGGACAAACAGATTGTTGGTTTGATAAACAGATCAATAGTTTCCTAGAACTTCAATTCATAAATATAAATGCTCTTTCATGTTAATTTGGACACAGCATTAAGATACTGCTCAAAAGAATATGGACTTGGTTTCAGAGTTGCATCAGTTGTATTGTACTGCCTTCCACAACTTTCAGACCTCATCTTTTGCCTTCAGTTTGTATACAGAATGTTCTTTAGCCCTCAGTCTGTGTGTTTTCTGACAGAACAGTAGTTGCTTATGTGAATATTAGCAATCGTGTCAGGTATCTTCTGTGTTATGGCATTCTGTCCTCACTTACACTGACTGAATCTTTGAGGAAGTGGTTTGTAGTGCACTAATATCAAGTTTGTGATTGTCTGTGACTGTTTGATTACTCACTGACAAGGTTATCAGTCCTAACCTATGGAATGTAAGAGTACTTGAAAGTCAGTGGCGCAGTACTAAATGTGACCTGGTTTATCTTTCAGAATAATTATGTACTATTTTTGAAACAAAAATGCATGTGGATGAAAAAACACTGGCTGTTACATGTAGGTGCAAGGAGGTATTAAGTAAGTGAAAAAGAGTATGTAAAGACTAATGCTGCCAAAAGTAAAGTGAATAACAGGAACATCAGAAAGGTGTATTAATCATGGATTCCCTAAATGTTTTAACAGTTATTGTGTTAGTAATGATACATAAATGAGGTCAATATCTTTTATCTTAAATAACTGACCTTCTGGGAACCTCCTTTTTTTCTTTTTAATGTATTTCTGTTATTGACTTGGACGAAGAAAATCACACATAAGGAAAATGGCATCTTTCTAAGTAAAATATAGGCTTAGACTTGGTGTTGGCAGGATATTTACATAAAAGTAACTGAGGCATCTGTGACTTAATGTTTTTGACTGATAAAAGAGAAATGATCTGAAGCAAGGCAAGACATTAATGTTATCACTTTTGTAAAATTCCTGTCAGTGGAGAAATAAATGTTTTTATAAATGAAAATACATGAACATTTTTATAAACATTTGAAACATAAAAATAACACAAAAATAACATGTATGGACAAAGACTTGTATGAGTTGTGTGCAGCGATAATATTTTTTTCTTTTCTTAGATTATAGTATCTGTATACCAGATAGCATTTATGAAATGAGACTGTGAGATATGATTTGATTAATACATTCTGATTGCTCTTGAAGATTTTGACAAAGGATATCTAGACCACATTGATGACCTACATTCTACATTTTTTTATATTCTTACGGCTTTCAAATGGTACTTAAAATTATATTTTTTCAATGGCTTTTGATGGAGTAGAATGATCTCAATAATTAAGTTTGTGAATATTTTATTTGAACTGAAGATATTATAAATTATTTCTTAATCTCCTTTATTAGCGGTTAATTTATTTGTTTTATTGTAATTTTATTTCTACCAGTTGATATAATTGTGTTTTGTGATAAAACACGTTCAGGTAGAAGTATAGAAGAGATACAGTATACAGGACTGAACCATGAGCAGTTACATGGATTCTAGGAAGATGGTTTCCATGAACTTCCTGTTCGCATGTTAACAGAGTATGTGAAATAATGACCCTTTTCACCATGACTCAGGCAACAATCGCAAGGGTGTGTACAACATATGTTATTTTTTTTATTTATTTATCCTTTCTTGACCTGGTTAGTCCTACTAGACTGGTGTCCTCTTTTCTTGGAGTCCCATGTTGGTATTTATACTATCAGGAGAAATCTGCCCAGGGCATTGGGGAATTTTCACTGCTCTTTAGATACTCTTCTGTAGGTGCTGTGGAATCTTTTACATCCATTTGAGCTACCATCAATTCAAGCAGATGGGAAAATATACATGTCTTTCTATTTTTAGATATTTAGGCATAACCTTGCTTTAATGTTGTCCCTAGAAATATGGTACTATATCACAATGCTGTAACCAGTGTTTACATAGTCATTAAATAACATTTGAATGTCATAAGACTTGTGGAATGTTCTCTTTTATTTTCATTTCGATTTATGGCAGGCTTTAAATTTGCCATAAAAAAGTTTATAACATTTTGTTCTTCAAACAGCTGTGAGTGTTTGTATCTGTTTATTTACATGAGCGAGTGAGTGTGTGTATATATAATATAATGTATAAACATTAATATATATATATATATATATATATATATATATATATATATATATATATATATATATATAGTTGAGTGCGGACTGTGATGTTTGCAGATGACATTGTGATCGGTAGTGAGAGTAGGGAACAGGTGGAGGAGACCCTGGAGAGGTGGAGATATGCTCTAGTGAGAAGACGAATGAAGGTCAGCAGGACTAAGACAGAATATATGTGTGTGAATGAGAGGGAAGATAGAGGAATGGTGAGGATGCAGGGAGTAGAGGTGGCAAAGGTGGATGAGTTTAAGTACTTGGGATCAACAGTTCAGAGTAATGGTGAGTGTGGAAGAGAGGTGAAGAGAGTACAGGCAGGATGGAGTGGGTGAAGAAGAGTGTCAGGAGTGATTTGTGACAGACGAGTACCAGTAAGAGTGAAAGGGAAGGTCTACAAGAGGGTAGTGAGACCAGCTATGTTATATGGGTTGGAGACAGTGGCATTGACAAAAAGGCAGGAGTCAGAGCTTGACGTGGCAGAGTTGAAGATGTTAAGATTTGCACTGGGTGTGACGAGGATGGACAGGATTAGGAATAAGTATATTAGAGGGTCAGCCCAGGTTAGAAGGTTTGGAGACAAAGCCAGAGAGGCAAGATTACGTTGGTTTGGACATGTGCTGAGGAGGGATGCAGAGTATATTGGGAAAACGATGCTAAGGATGAAGCTGCCAGGTAACAGGAAAAGAGAGCGGCCTAAGATAAGGTTTATGGTTGTGGTGAGAGAGGACATGCAGGTGCTTGGTGTGACAGAGCAAGATGCAGAGGACAGGAAGAAATGGCGACCCCTAATGGGAGCAGCTGAAAGAAGAAGTCAAGCCATATATTAGCCATATTTTACATGAAGAATAACATAAGTCACTGTGTATACCATTATTAAATTATCCTCGTCTAAAATTAAACTTGTACCTAATAGAAATTAGTACAAATGCTTCATGAACTAAAGTGTAACTGTTTCAGAAAAACCTCTTTGCCAATCAAGATGTTCTTCGTGTTTCACTGTTGCAGTCATCACACTTGGGTTATCTGCCTACAGGTAGCCCTCAGTCGCCCTGAATACCAGAGACTTAGTATTTCTGCTTCGGTTGCTGTTGCTCCAGGACTGACGTCAGGTCATCAGGGGTATAAAAACAAGCAGTCAACGCCATTACATCAGTCTTTCTTGCCAAGGAGCCCGAAGCAGAAGCAGTTCTTAAGTGCCGGTCCGCCGCTACCTGAATTTTCATTTATGAATTGAATTATCCTGAAGTCTTCTAAAGTTAAGTACCCCATTGGGGATCCTTTTTTCTTCCTCTAACTGATGACAGAAAAAGTTAACAATTGTCTTGCCTGTGGAAAGCAGATATCTCACAGAGATTTTCATTCTTACTGCGTCACCTCCTTAGACCCAGACCATGATGTCCCTCACTGTCGGTTTTGGGCCTTGTTTAACACCCGAACCATTCGTCGTCGGGCTATCTTTGTCGCAAAATTCTTTTGCTCTTGATCTCCGTATTCTGAAATGGCTTTGGTAAGCCATCCAACTACTGATATTCCAGAAAAAAGTAAGGATAAAGACAGAGACACAGACCGCATAGGTCCAAAACTGCCAACGACGCTTCCATTAAGCTAGTCGCCAGTCCACCGGTACTAAGTGAGGCACCTTTGCAGCCCCTGATTTCTGTTTCAGTGGATTCGCAGGCCTCTACTGAGACCCATTCGGAGGCCGGTATGCCACGAGACACTTCATCGACTATGGAACCTGCGGATGTATCTACCTTTAATGGGTCCAGAGCCGCTGTGCAGGCACCGGCTTCTGAGGCAGTTCTTTGCTCAGCTGATGTTCGTATCAAACCGACAACTTCAATTTTAACCAAAACTATCGAGTTTCTTAGGCCCAGAGTTCGTACTACGCCTAGAAAACCACCGACCAAAGCGCATGTCCATGCTCACATGCCACAAAAACAAATGCTGAGAATGGCTGAAGACCTTATTACACTGATTAGGGGAAGTCATCCTTCCCCTACAAAGAGTCAAAGAACCCAGTCCCCTTCAGCTTCTACAGACCAGGAGTCCGACGACTCTAAGATTTCTGATTATGAAGACATGCCCTTATCTGCCTATGAAGTTTGTATGCTAAGGAATCCTTTCCCTCTGCCTCCCCTCCAGAGGATTTTTCTTTTGGTGAAACCTTGCATACTTTAAGAGAGCATTTCCATTGGGAATGGCAAGACTATCCTCAGTCCAAAAGGAGACTCAGAGAATTTTGCCTCAGCACAGGCCTTTAGCTATAGCCCCTGTCCTGGATGTTGTGGATGATGTTTTTATGGAATCCAGTCTTACTCCTGACACTTTACCTCCTGCCCCTAGGAAACCAGACAGGTACTACAGAGTACCTGATACTCACAAGTGTCTTTTCAAGAATCCTACTGCTGACCCAGAGATCATTTCACAGGGCCTAAAGGTATCAAGGGTACTACAGACAGGAATTCCACCCCTTCAGACAGGGATTCCAGAGCTCTGGACAGATGGGGTAAGAAGGTATATACCTCTGCAACTCTTGCTATTTGGGCGTTGAATTGCCAGTTTCACATGCTGAAGTACCAGCAACATATTATGGAACTTGTTAAACAAAAAGTGGCTACTTTTTCAGACTGTGCAGAAAATAAAGAATTACAGGAGCTTATGCACTCTGCAAGTCAAGTCAGTAAGCATACTTTGCAGTGTGGCTTTGATGCCCTAGAAGCGTCTTGCAGGGCAGCAGTCACTGGTTCTGTACTGAGAAGACATGGTTGGCTGAAGGAACAGACCTTGCCAGACCATGTCAAATCAAAGTTACTAGACGCTCCTTTGAATAAGGACTGTTTGGTGACAAAGCAGAAGAGATTCTTAAAAAGATGGAAGAAAAAGCAAAATCTATGCAGACCGTTAAAGAATTCTTACAAATGCAACCCCCTAGATTCAGTAGGCATTCCCTTCAAAACACTGGTCCTTTCCAGCCCTTCTCAAACCAGACCCAGGGGAAGCAGACCACCCAGACTACAATCTCAGGGTATGCAGGGATCTAAACAATGGATTGCCCCCACCCCTAAA
The DNA here is from genome assembly GCF_019279795.1 of Protopterus annectens. Lineage (NCBI taxonomy): Eukaryota > Metazoa > Chordata > Ceratodontiformes > Protopteridae > Protopterus > Protopterus annectens. The sequence continues at coordinate 70,035,053 of NC_056744.1, read as the reverse complement.
GCATGGAGTGGTAAGCCACTTCCTTACTGAAAAAGCTCACAATGACTTCTTTACTCCACTTCCCAGCCCTGCCCAATTGCTTGTGCCCCTAGGAGGAAAACTTAACCTTCATGCAAAAAACTGGATGTCCATCACTCAGGACTGGTGGGTCCTCAACATTGTATCCCAGGGGTAGAAATTTTATTTCCATTCACTGCCAACCCCGAGCATGTTTGCAGATATTCCTCCAAACCAGTGGGCAGAGGCTCAAAACCAAGTACTTTCCCTGCTCAATATCAGAGCTATTCAACCTGTTCCAGTAGAAGAGAAGGGTCAAGGATTCTACTCCAGACTCTTCCTGGTACCCAGGAAAGAGGGCTCTTGGCACCCAATCCTGGATCTTTCAATTCTCAACACCTTCCTGGTGGTACCAAAATTCAAAATGCTTACCCTGCAACAGCTTCTTCCTATGCTAGCCAACGATGCCTGGCTAGTCACCCTAGACATAAAAGAAGCCTATCTGCACATCCCCATAAGGGAGTCAGGCAGAAAGTATGTACGTTTCAGGGCAGGATCTAAGCATTATCAGTTCTCTGCACTTCTCTTTGGCTTATCTACTACGCCCAGGATATTCATAAAATGCCTGGTTCCAGCCATTGCATACTGCAGGCAGAGAAATATCCAAATTTATCTGAACTTGGACGGGGTCTATAGTATAACATCGAAGTTTTAAAACTTTGAATATTATAATATTGAACCCTTTAGAGAGAAAGCTGACAATAGCGAAGCCTCGGAACATCAAAATTTTACCTAGGGTAAGATTTTGGTGGTCCGTTCCGTGGCTTTGCTATTTACAGCACTGTGGTGCAATGGTTATGGACCGGGTTTAGGGAAGTGAGCAAACAGAGGTTACGGACTGGGTTCAGGTAAATGTGGTGCGATGGTTACGGACCAGGTTAAGGTACGTGAGCATATGGACTGGGGTAAGGTGAGTGTGTGGTAGTTAGGGACTTTAGGGTTAGGGGGGGATTAAGTGAGTTAGGGTTAGGGCACGGGTCAGGTAAATGTGCGATTGTGTGTACGTGAGGGTTATGGCATGGTAGTTGAGTTAGGGTTAGGGAGCGGGTAAGGTGAGTGTGCGATAGGGACCTTAGGGTTGGGTTAAGGTAAGTGGGTAGCTAGTGGTGCATGTCTGGTTTAGTGTAGGGTTTCGTGAAGTGTATGTGTGTGGATTATTTATTTTGGTGTGCTTGAGTTGTGTGTGTTTGTTGGAACAGCAAATTTTTTCCCCTGGGAAAAAATTTGCTATTCTGACTGTTCGGTTTTCTGGTGTTTCAATTGAATGGGTTCGATATTATAACATTCAATGTTTTTAGACTTTGATGTTATAATATAGACCCCCTTGGACGACATCCTGATTCAGGCGGACAGTCAGGAATTGCTGCTGCAGCACCTGACATTTGTAAAAAACCTTCTCACTTCCCTGGGGTACACCATCAACAAGAAGAAATCAGAATTGGCAGTTGCTGTGTCTTTCGGCTTTAACCATTTAGGGGTCGCCACAAAGGAACTCCGGTCCGCTAATGATTGGCAGTTAATTTTTATGTGCCGAGTTGCCAGCTCTGACGCACAACCTTCAACGAAGGTACACCCATTCACACATGTCTCCACACAGAAGACGCTCTAGCTGAGAATCGAACAGGACAACGTTGTACTGTGAGGCGACAATGCTACCGCAGCACCACCACCGCAGTACTAAGAAATCAAAAGTGGTACCAAGTCAAAATATTGTATTCCTGGGAGCAAGCTTGGACACAACTTCCAAGATGGCATTTTTCACTTCAGAGAAGAAAGTCTATCTGACAGACTACTTCAAACGAATGGCCACCAGAACTCCGCTATCTGCAAGAAAAATACTGCAAGCCCTCAGGTTCATGGGCTCATGTATACTACTAATTCCATATGCAAGACTGCATATGAGGAAACTTCAGTGGTACTTAAAAAGTCTTTGGTGCCAACATTCTCAGGACCTAGAAACAGTCATTCCTATCATACCCTGTCTAAGGACAGAGTTCCTTTGGTGGGTAGAAGCATGCAGCCACAACAAGGGACTGCCATTTACTCAACCACAGGCCGCCCAGACCCCAACCACAGATGCGTCAGACTATGCCTGGGGGGCTGACCCCAACCACAGATGCGTCAGACTATGCCTGGGGGGCTGACATGGCTAGCAAATGTATTCAGGGCCACTGGAGCCCAAGTCAAATTCCTCTGCACATCAACCAAAAAGAGATGCTAGCTGTACAGAATGCCCTGACAGCTTTCAGATCCCTACTCCTTGCAGGACAACTGCTGATAAAAACAGACACCACCACAGTTATGTGGTACATCAGCAAGCAGTGGGGAACCCATTCCTACCACTCAGCAGGTTAGCCATGGCCCTGTGGAACACGGCCTTGGAAATCCAAGTCCAACTACAAGCTCAATTCCTGCCAGGCAAACAAAACTCACTGGCAGACGACTTAAACACACGAGTGGAAATTGGAGCCCAGTACCTTCAACCTTCTGATTCAGAAATGGGGGACCCCAGAGGTGGATCTCTTTCCCTCCCCCTATAACCATCAGCTCATCAAATTCTGCACCAGGAATCCTTACAGCAGGGCCTGGAAAGTGGATGCCCTATACTTTCAGTGGGAAAAGCTCTCAATCTATGCTTTTCCCCCCTCTTCCCCTTCTCTCAAGAGTATTACTCAAGATAAAACAAGACAGGCTAAGGACAATTCTGATTGCCCTGGACTTGGCCATACCAGCACTGGTACCCATTCCTGTGCAGCCTGACAGTGGAGCCACCCTGGCACCGATACCAGACCCTAACCCTGCTCTCTCAGCAGGAGGGACAGATTTTGCATCCACAACTGCAAACCCTAAATCTTGCAGCCTGGCTTATTCCTTGAATTCTCCACCAGCAGCCCTAAGCAAACAGGTGCTGGACGTCATTCTTGAAGCCAGAAGACCCAGTGCAGGAAAATCCTATGCTGATAAGTGGAAAAGGTTCTGCTCATGGATTCAATCCAAAAGAGAGGACACAACTCTGCCCTCACTGCCTCTAATCCTGGATTACTTGGCAGATCTACTCCACAAAGGCCTGTCCTTCTCCTCCATTAAGATACATGCCTCAGCCATTTCTGCTCATCACAACACTGAGCCACCTCTCTTCTTGCACCCTCTGAGCAAACAGTTCCTGAGAGGGGCAAACAACTTAAGGCAACAAGGAGAGCACCCACACCTGCTTGGGACCTCAACTTTGTACTGGAAAAGCTCACGCTGCCCCCTTTTGAACCTGCAGCATCAGCAGAGTTAAAATTCCTTTCTTGGAAAACAGCCTTGCTTCTATCCATCCCTTCAACTAGAAGAGTGTCTGAGCAACAAGCACTGATGGCTGTGGAACCCTTCATTATTTTCCATGCTGACAGGTTTTCCCTCAGGACTAACCCTTTTTTATGCCTAAGGTGGTGTCCAGTGTGGCTCTCAACCATTCCATCCATTTGCCAACCTTCTTCCCCTATCCTCAAAATAAAGGGGAAAGGATCCTGCACTCCTTGGATGTGTACAGACAGCTCAGATTCTACCTTGATAGGACTAAGCCCTTCAGAAAATCTGACCAGTTATTTGTCAGCTTTGCAACAGGGGCAGAGGGCAAGGCCATTTCAAAACAAACGGATAACACACTGCATCCATTTCTGCTATAAGCACCATGGGAAACCAACCCCTCAGGGGGTCAGAACACATTCCACTAGGACAACATCTATCTCTACAGCAATTCTCAGGGGAGTCCCTACCAGGGACATCCTGGAAGCTGCTACCTGGAGTTCTGTACACACTTTCACCAAGCATTACCACCTGCCTATCTTTTCCAAATCTAGAGCATGTTTTGCTACAGCAGTCCTGCAAGGCATACTAGCCACCCCTAATTCTTCTTGACTTGCCTCCACCCTTCTTCAGCTTTGGGAATCCACCCAAGTGTGATGACTGCAACAGTGAAACACGAAGAACATACATAGTACAGTTGTGTACACTTACCATAAACGTAGATGTTTGGTTGTATTCACTGCTGCAGTCCTGGTTTCCCTCCCTTCAGGCCCCTGGCTTTCTCTCTCTCTCCCTCTCCTCACTATACCTATTACTCATCCCTTCTGGGGTTTTGTTATTGGTATTAATATTTACTTTTTACTGGTGGTGATGTTCTTCGTGTTTCACTGTTGCAGTCATCACATTTGGGTTATCTGCTTGCAGTAGCCCTCAGTCGGCCTGATCATCAAAGTCTTGGGTCCCGCGTCGGTTGCTGTCTCATCTTCCATGACGTCAGGTAGTCAGAGGTACAAAGCATGCAACCGATGCCATTACATCAGTCTTTCTTGCCGTGTGGTGCCCAAAGCAGAAGCAGTTCGCAAGTGCCCGTCGGCCGACTCCTGAAATTTTCGTTTTTGAGTTTCAGAACCGAAGTCTTCAACTAAAGCTACCCCATTGGGGAAACTTTTTCTTGCTCTAAACCAATGTCAGTAAAAGTCAATAATTGTATTTCTTGTGGAAAGCAAATACCTCATAAAGATTTTCATTTGTACTGCATTCCATGCCTAGGCCCTGACCATGACATACCTCGCTGTCGGTTTTGTGCCTTATTTAAACCACAAACTATTCATCATCAGTATATTTTCACTTCTAAATATTTTGGTGCTTGGTTTACTTATCCAGATATGTCTTCAGTAAGCCACCCGACTACCGACATTCTGAAAAAATGCAAAGATAAAGACAAAGACTAGGTCCAAAGCTGCCGATGACGCTTCTCCTAAGCTAGTTGCTAGTTTGCCGGTACTATGTGAGGGACTTTTGCAGACCCTGATACCCACTACGTCAGATTCGCAGGCCTCTACTGAGACTCATTCGGAGTCCGGTATGCCGCGAGATGCTTCAGCTGTGGAACCTGTGGATGTCTCTACCTTGGATGGGTCCAGAGTCACTGTGCAGGCACCGGCTTCTGAGGGTGTTTTCAGGCCTACTGACTTGCATATTAAACCGACACCATCTTCTTCTTCAAGGCCTAAAACTCGAACTATGCCTAGGAAACTGATGACCAGACCACATGGTCAGACCTCTATGCCTTAAAAACAAATGATAAGAATGGCTGAAGATCTTATTTCTTTAATCAGGGGAAGCCATCCTTCCCCCTCTAAGAGACCTAGGACTGAATTTGCTTATGATACTTCTGACCAGGATTCTGAAATTTCTGTTTTCTCTGATGACCAGGATTTGACTTTATCCACCTATGAGGATTCTGATGCAGAGGACTCTGTTCCCTCTGCTTCTCCCCCAGAGGATTTTTCTTTTGATGAAACCTTGCATACTCTTAGGGAGCATTGTCACTGGGAAAGCCAGGATTACTCTGATTCTAAAAAAAGGCTTAGAGATTTCTTACTCCTGCCCCAACACAGGCCTTTAGTTATCTCTCTTGTACTGGACATTGTTGTTGATGATGCCTTTTCGGAATCTAGCTTGGCCCCTGACTCTTTACCTCCTGCTCCCAGAAAACCTGATAGATATTACAGGGTTCCTGATTCTCACAAGTTTCTTTTTAAAAATCCTACTGCGGATCCTGAGACCATTTCACAGGGACCCAAGGGCATTAAGGCTACTACTGCCAAAAATCCTACCCCTTCTAATAGAGATTCCAGGGCCCTGGATAGATGGGGTAAGAAGGTATACACCTCTGCAATCTTGGCCATCAGGGCCTTAAATTGCCAGTTTCATATGTTAAAGTATCAGCAGCATATTATTGGATTGCTTAAACAGAAAATGATGTTGATTCCTGATTGTGCTGAAAATAAGGATTTTTACAGGATTTAATGCATTCTGCTGAACAGGTTGGGAAACATACTTTGCAATGTGGTTTTGATTCACTAGATGCATCATGCAGGGCTGCTGTCACCGGGTCTGTAGTTAGAAGGCATGCTTAGCTTAAGGAGCAGTCTTTGCCAGATCATGTTAAAAATAAATTGCTGGATGCTCCCTTAAATCAGGACCGTCTGTTTGGCAACAAAGCAGAAGAAGTTCTTGAAAAGGAGGAAAAAGCTAAATCTATGCAAACTGTTAAATATTTCTTATAAGTGCAGCCTCCAAGATTTAGTAGGCATTGGCCCTCAAAACATTGGTCCTTTCCTGCCTCTTCCAGGCCTTTTCAGTTTAAACCCAGAACCAGCAGAACAACCAGGCTTCAGTCCCAGGGTACACACAGGACTAAGCAGTGGCGGGCTCCCACTTCCAAATCAGGGAGTAGTAAGACTCCCCCCTCCCCGCCCCATGGTAAATTGTCTCAATGACTTAACTTTAAATCTTCCAAGCACTTCTCAACTGACTGCTCCTTTAGGGGGAAAGATTGCTCTGCAAGCAAAAAACTGGGAACTCATTACCCAGGACAAATGGGTTTTAAACTTAGTTTCCCCAAGGGTACAGATTTCACTCCCACATGTTACCAACCCCAAACAGTTGGTCGAATCTACCCCCAAATCAGTGGGCAGAGGCTCGGAAGCAAGTACTCTCTCTCTTTTAAAATTAGAGGCTATTCAGATTGTACTAGAAGAGGAAAAGGGACAAGGTTTCTACTCAAGACTTTTCCTGGTACCCAGAAAAGAAAACTCATGGTGCCCTATCCTGGACCTTTCTATCCTGAACACCTTTTTGGTGATTCCAAAATTCAAGATGCTAACTCTTCACCAGTTGCTACCCATGATAGGCAAAGATGCCTGGTTGGCAACACTAGATTTAAAGGAAGCCTACCTGCACATCCAATCAGAGAATCTTGCAGAAGATACCTACACTTCAAAGCAGACTGCATGCACTATAAGTTCTCTGTACTGCCCTTTGGCTTATCTGCTGCGCCCAGGGTATTCACAAAGTGCTTAGCTCCAGTCATTGCATTTTGCAGGCAAAGAAATATTCAAATATACCCATACCTGGATGATTGTCTAATTCAGGCAGAAAGCCAGGACATGATTTTGAATCATCTGGCATTTGTACAAAAGGTGCTAACTTGTCTGGGATACACCATAAATGAAAAGAAATCACAGCTGGTACCCTGTCAACAAATTATATTCCTGGGAGCAAGCTTAAACACAACTTCCCAGATGGCTTTCCTCATGCCAGAGAAGCAAATTCATTTGACAACTTATTTCAAAGTAGTGGCCACAAAAACCCTGATATCTGCAAGGCAAAGTCTATCTGACAGACTACTTCAAACAAATGGCCACCAGAGCTCAGCTATCTGCAAGAAAAATACTGAAAGCCTTGGGGTTCATGGCCTCTTGCATTCTACTAATTTCATATGCAAGACTGCATATGAAGAAAGGAAACTACAATGGTATCTAAAAAGCCTATGGTGTCAACATTCTCAGGATCTAGAAGCAATGATTCCTATCATACCTTGCCTCCGGTTAGAATTCCTTTAATGGGCAGAGGCCTGCCACCAAAACATGGGACTACCATTCACTCTACCCCCTGACACCCAAACCCTAACAACAGACGCATCAGACTATGCATGGGGGGGCTCACCTGGCAGGGAGGTGCATTCAGGGCAAATGGAACCCAAGTCAAATGCACCTGCATATCAATCGAAAAGAAATGTTAGCTGTACAGAATGCTCTGACAGCCTTCAAGGACCACATTCTTCTAGAACAATTAATGGTAAAGATGGACAACACCACTGTTATGTGGTACATAAGAAGGGGGTTACCCATTCCTACCCACTCTGCAGACTAGCCATGGCTCTGTGGAACACAGCCTTGACCTATCAAGTGCATCTACAGGCTCAATTCCTGCCAGGAAAACTAAATACACTGGCAGACGAACTAAGCAGAAATTTAATGGACCCACACGAGTGGAGACTGGAACCAAAGACTTTCAACATGTTGATAAATGGGTGAGCACAGATATAGACCTGTTTGCCTCCCCCCAGAACTACCAGTTGGACACATTCTGTGCAAGGACTCCCCACAAACAAGCTTGGAAAGTGGATGCTCTGTCCTTCAGCTGGAAAAATCTATCAGTTTATACCTTTCCTCTTCTTCCTCTACTCTCTAAAGTACTACTAAAGATCAAACAGGACAAGCCAAGGATGATACTGATTGCACCAGACTGGCCACGCCAACACTGGTACCCCCTCTTGTGCAATCACTTCAGCAAGAAGGGTATCTGAATTACAGGCCCTTATGTACTGGTACCCCCTTTTGTGCAGTGTGTCACAGCTAGCCCCATGGCACCTGCCTGAGACCCCTACCCTGCTGTTACAGCAGGGGTGCCAGATTCTGCACCCCCAGCTTCAAACACTGAACCTTACAGCCTGGCTAATTACCTAATGTCCACGTAACCATCCCTCAGTAAACAAGTGTTGGATGTCATTTTGGAGGCAAGGAGGCCTAGTACTAGAAAATCTTATGCTGAAAAATGGAAAAGATTCTGTGCCTGGAACCAAACTCAAGGGATGGCCACAGCAGCGCCAAATTTACCTCAGATTCTTCAATACTTAACTGAGATGCTTCACAAGGGCCTTTCCTTTTCCTCCATCAAAATTCATGCCTTAGCCATTTCAGCTCATTACAACACAGAACCGCCCCTCTTTTCTCACCCACTGCTCAAGCAGTTTCTCAGAGGGGCCAAAAACTTAAGACCACCCAGAAAAGCCCTAACTCCAACCTGGGACCTTAACTTTGTACTGGAAAAACTCACTCTGCCTCCTTTTGAGCCAGCTGCAAGTGCAGAGTTAAAATTCCTTTCTTGGAAAACAGCTTTCCTTTTAGCAATCACTTCAGCAAGAAGGGTATCTGAATTACAGGCCCTTATGGCAATGGAGCCTTTCATCATATTTCATGCGGACAAGGTGTCCCTCAGGACCAATCCCTCCTTCATGCCCAAGTTGGTATCCAGTGTGGCTCTTAATCAATCCATTCATTTGCCAACCTTCTTTTCTAATCCACAGAATAAAGAGGAACGGATACTGCACTCCTTAGATGTGCACAGTCAACTTAGATTTTACTTGGACAGGACTAAACCTCAAAGGAAAATTGAACAACTGCTGGTGGCATTTGCTGCAGTGGCAGAGGGGACGGCTATTTCGAAGCAAACCATTTCTAAATGGATAGGCCATTGCATTAATTTCTGCTATAATCACCATGGAAAACCTATCCCACAGGGGATTAGACCCCATTCCACCAGGGCTGCATCTACCTCTACAGCCTTTCTCAGGGGTGTCCCTACCAGAGATATCCTAGAAGTTGCTACCTGGAGTTCTCTACATACCTTCACCAAGCATTACCATTTGCCATTTTTCTCTAAATCCAGAGCTGGCTTTGCCACTGCAGTCTTGTAGGGCCTCATAGCTGCTGCTAATGCTATCTAAATTCCTCCTCCCATCCTTAGCTTTGGGAATCTACCCAAATGTGATGACTGCAACAGTGAAACACGAAGTTGTGTACACTTACCATATTCGAGTGTATTCACTGTTGCAGTCCTGGTTACCCTCCCTCCAGCCCCCTGACTTCTTTTGGCTATAACTCTACGCTCCTTTTACTATGCTTAAAAAGCTTTTTGGTGTATTTGCTTTATATATATATATATATATATATATATATATATATATATATATATATGTATATGTATATAATTTATTCCCATTAGGGGGCACCTGACATCTGGGACAAGAAAAACTGATGTAATGGAGTCGGCTGCATGCTTTATACCCCTGACTACCTGACGTCACGGAAGATGAGACAGCAACCGACACAGGACCCAAGACTTTGATAATCAGGCCAACTGAGGGCTACTGCAAGCAGATAACCCAAATGTGATGACTGCAACAGTGAATACACTCGAACATCTACATTTATGGTAAGTGTACACAACTGTACTTTATTCCCCACCATAATTTAGCTCCCTTTATGGGGTGCTCCTGACATTTGGGGTAAGAAAAACTGATGTAATGGCAAGAAAAACTGATGTAATGGTGTCATCTGCCTGTTTTTATACCCCTGACAACCTGACATCAGTCCTGGAGTGACAGCAACCGACGCAGAAATACTAAGCCTCTGGTATTCGGGCCAACTGAGGGCTACCTGCAGGCAGATATCCCAAGTGTGATGATTGCAACAGTGAATACACTCAAACATCTACATTTATGGTAAGTGTACACAACTGTCCTTTTTCTTTGCAGTGCCTACAAAATGCAATAAAATATATCAATGTACAGTTTGAAGTGTGTGCTTGATCCTGGTATCATTTAAGAGCTTTGTGGAAAACCCTAAGATTTGGATAGCGTCCTTGAAAAACACTTCACTCAGATGCTTTACATTTTACAGATCTTAGTTCAATTACTTATGTTTATAAATGGAATTTAAATGCTCAAAAGCTAAACATGCCAAATAAATCATTTGTTTCCTCGCCTGTTTTCCAGAGATCATTGACGACCTGGCACATCTAGTGGACAAGACCGATGACAAAATTCGAAATGAAACTAGACACGTCAAACTGGTGGAGAAAAAATCAGCCTCATGTGGTAAACATTTATTTGTTTTCTAAGGATGGTCTTCCCAGCAGCCTTGGATGGTTTCTGTTAGCTGGCACTGGGTTTAATGTTTAAAAAAAAGTTGTCACATGAAAGACTGTGCACATCTGATCTATAATAACTTGTTTGTACCATTGAATCCAAAAGAGTTTAGGAATTAGTAGTTAACATTTTGTAAGAGTGACACTAGGAGCCTGGTTGATCAGCAGCAGGCATCATTTTAGAGAAAGTAAATCATTACTCTAAGAGCTATGAAAACATATTCTATTACTATCTACAGTTATGTCATAAAAATGTGTGTGTGATATATATACACACACAAACGCACATGATCACACACATAAATGTAAGCATAAAAAATTACTTTCTGGAGTTTCATACATACTCCATTACTAACATTCTGTACTAAGCAACATTATTTTCATTTTTTTTGTTTCTTATTTAAAAATTATGAGAACTTCAGTCTGTGTTCTCTTCCCATTAATGAAAACTTAATTTAAAGAGAAATTGATTAGTAGCAGTAAGTGGGCTTTGCTCACTGTTTCTCTTGAAATAACCATTTATTTATTGGTAGTGCTTGTTTGACTTGTTCTCTGCCTGAATATTGCTGATCTCTGCATTTGATTTTAGATTGGAGTATTCATTTAAGGTTTGGATACTTCTCTGTTTTATCTTTTTCTTATATTGCATTTTGTTTTGTTTTAATGTTTTTGTTCTTTTTGAAGTTTTAAGAGGTTTTGGCTAGGGTCATTTAGAAGAGATTTCTTTTGCAGACAATGAATAACATCAAACTAATCAGTAGGAAGAGCTGAGAAATAGCAGTGATCATTTAACTCCAAATATTTAGTGGCATCTTTATTTAGCTGTAGTGATTGTCTGACTTGTTCTGTACCTGACTATTGGTGATCTGTGTCAGCATTTATTTTTTTCCCCACTTGCCCGCCCTCGCGTTGTTGTGCAGTTAAACTTGGTGGCTTTTGAGTTACCTGCCCTACTATAAATCTGATTTTGGACACTCCTCCCAGTATTATCAACTCATTCTACTGAGAACTGAGAGATCAACTGGGAAGGCCCCTCCTTCTTAGCATCTTAAAGTTGAATTATTTTCTGTTTCCTACCTTCCTACTAATAAAGAGAATATTGCTCTTTCTTCAGCTGCTTTTACTATATTTGTGTTTTTAAAGTGTTCAATTGCATTTAATCTACTGCATTTATTACTGCTTGTTAGTAACCTGATTGCATTGTAACTGTTATTCTGAAGCTCTTAGTTCTGATTTAAGCACTAGGCTTCCAGACTAGTTAACTTACGTAAGAATGGTTTGTGGCTTACACTGTTCTGGTAGGAGAGGTAGCTTACACCCTTCTGAGTTGGGAACTGCTCTTTGAAGGCTTATTGTGTCTGTTATTCTAAAAGCGTCCTAGTTCTGGTTTAAGCCCTTGGCCTCCAAACCAGTTATTTTACATTAAGAAGGTCTCTGGTCTACACACTTATGGGAGAAGAGGATAGCCTCCATCCTTCTGAACTTGGAATTGTTGGTGAAGGCTTATTGTATCCATTATTCTAAGTGTCTTTGTTCTGATTTAAGCACTAGGACTCCAAACCAGTTATTTTACATTGGGAAGATTTGGTGTAACACTGTTTTGGCAGGAGAGGCTAGACTAAGCCCTTCTGAGCTGAGAATTGCTGGTTCTTATTGTGTCCATTATTCTAAAACTGCGTTGGTTCTGGTGTGATGAAGTGAGGTAGTGCCAGCTACACCAAAAGGAGTAGGGTAGTGCATGTGTACCATATGCCAGTATACCTAGCTGGAGTTTTGTAAAGAATTGTATGTGATTTTACTGTCAAACTGATTTGTACAGATGCTTGCATTAAAATTGTATTTGTAAAGTTGCTTGTATTAAAAAAAAATGTATCAACAGTGGATCCTGCTGGACAGAAAAGATATATACATGTATGTCAGACTTGTAACTGATTAAATATATGTATGTTAACAGAGGATGCTGGAAGGGAAGGGGTTAAGCTCAGCCAGCTAACCTTAAGAAAAATGGCTTGAAATTAAATGACTTGGTTTAGGCCATAATTATTTTATCTCACAGGGCTGAATTCAGCCAGACACACAATGTCTAGGCTGGGATCTTGCTTTTATTTTCCTTAGTAGTGAACTGAATTCTACAATGGAGTGCCAGAGAATGGCTGGTTAGACTTTGAAGGAAGGATGAAAGGGTTGGAATATTTTTATAATCTCCAGAGGCTATAATAAGCCTTAGCAAATTTCTAGGTGTGTATTGTGACACATCTGTGCCAGATCCTGACTCAAGTTTCTAGTGAAAGGGTAGTGTGGGAACCACAGAATCAGATGACCAGAGGTGATGTCATTCTGTAGCCAGTACTGAAATTGTATTTAGATAGTAGTGAGAGATGTGATAGTGACACTCAGCACTCTGTTTTGGAACTGACAAGAGCACTCACCCACTTCATTTTGCCTTGTTTTAGTAAATAATTTAACTAGGGAACAGTAATTCTTCAGTCAGTTAGGAAAATATAATTAGATTAGCTAAAATATTTTTCTTCATCTGCGTGAGTCTTTCCTTCTGTGTTATTTTTTTATATTTCCTGTGAATTGAAACTCTAGTGTTTATTATAAATAGATATTTAGTGTTTTCATGTTTTTCTTTTATTATTAATTATTAAATATATCTCAACATTTCATTGTGGCTGGTCTTTTAGACGATATTCTAAATTTTGAGAGTACCTGCACTTATTTAGTGGTACTGTGGCATCACACTCCTGAAAGTCTTGCTGATTGGTTAACACTACTTGCATAAGTATCACTTTTACTAAAAGTAATTGGGTATCCTGATAAGAGCCTTAAAATAGCTGGCTGGTGGCAGTGAATCTACCTTATTAGTCTAGGTGGAGGTGGCGTAGCAGGTAAATTTGTGCCAGCCTTTCCCAGGTGTGTGTGTATGTGTGTGTGTGTGTGTGTGTGAAAATCAAATCTTAAAGAGTGTGTGTGTGGTGTGTCACCTACTTGGAACAGGGACACAGTGCACTGATTTCTGCAGAGAGAAAGGTGGCGTCTTACTTGGGGCCCTGGAGAGGAAGTCCATCCCCAAGACTGGGGTGTGCTCCCTGTGCGCTCTTAAGGGAAATTGTGCTTGGTGCAGAGAGCTGCATCTGAAAATACTGTATGCATCTATTTTTGTTCTAAATGAACATTCCCCACCAGTGTCAGTGGTGAGGATTGAGGCTCCTTGATTACTGGCACAGAGGAGGGGGTGTCACATCTGGTTTAAGCTCTTAAGTTCATAGGTGTTTACTAGGCTAACGACCACAAGGGACTTTTTAAGCCTAGCTGTGCATCCCAAATCTCTGACAAGTTCTGTTATCTTTGATAAGTGTAAGCAGGGGCTTGAGAGAGTAAACATTTACAAGCTAGTGCCTGGGAGATGAACCATTGCAGGTGGCCTGTGTCCATTAGAGACATAGGTGCCAAACCAAGGATGAATTTCCCGTTTCCCATCTAAATGTCCAAGTTGCACTTGAATTGAGTTACGGAGGAACTCTGCTTCACATGGATGGAGAGCCTGTTCCAGAGAGAAGCTAATCTCTGGGATACATACCTGTCTGTCCATCAGATCCTATTTATAGCACAGGCAATGTTTAAGTCTTTAGAACAGCTAATTCTGGTGCTGTTTGCCGGGCTTCAAACCAGTTATTTTAAATTAAGAAGGTTTCTGGTCTACACTGTTTTGAGAGGATAGCCCCCAACCATCTGAGCTTGGGAATTGCTGGTGAAGGCTTATTGTACCTGTCATTCTAAGTGTCTGTATTCTGTTTTAGCACTTGGGCTCCAAAATAGTTATTTTACATTAGGAATGTTTGTGGTCAACACTTTTGTAGCAGGAGAGGATAGCCTACATCTTTCAGAGTTGATAATTGCTGGTTGAAGGATTGTTGTGGCAGCTGTTCTAAAAGTGTCATAGTTTTTTTAATCTGTGTAGACACCAATCTCTCACAGTGGAAGTTTCCTTTAAAATACCCTTACTGTCTAGACAGATTTTTTTTAACTACTAGAGCATCTAGTTTGTGCATAGCTGAGCATTGCTTATCAAGTTCATTGTCTTATTCAATGTTTAAATTTCCCTCCCTCCTCCCTAGTGGATAAGTAGCCATAGATAAGCACTTCCTGACTCTCTCTCTGGCAATTCTGGTTGAGATGGGCATTCTGAGGCATTGTAGCAATTGCCTCACATACACTGCCAACCCACTTATTCTTAATAAAATAGATAAAGTATGTGAGAGGTATAAATACACTTTAACACTGGAAGCAAAAGTCTTTTATACAACCAAAACTAATCCTATAGAAGTTGTCAGTGACACTTGTACCATGCCTACTGCACAGAGTAAAGACCCTATGCATAAAACTACATATGCTGAGGCACTTACAGGTTGTTTGTCTTTTGGCTGTTTCCCGGTAAAGGGTTGCCACAGCGGAACTCCGGTCTGCTAATGATTGGCAGTAGATTTTTACGAAATGCCGAGGTGCCAGCACGATACCCAACCTTCAACGAAGGCATGCCCATTTATGCACGTA
The DNA here is from genome assembly GCF_019279795.1 of Protopterus annectens. NCBI lineage: Eukaryota > Metazoa > Chordata > Ceratodontiformes > Protopteridae > Protopterus > Protopterus annectens. Next base: position 70,019,870 of record NC_056744.1, on the reverse strand, counting down.
TGTCTTTCGAATGCTACCCAACCGTGGGGAGGACATGCAGACTCCACACAGAAGGCAATCCCAAGCCACGCCAAGAATTGAAAGGGAGAACCTCTTGCTGTGAGGTAACGCTACTGCCGTACCACCGCGGCATCCCTCTTTCTAAAACGCTAATAGCACGATCAAAAAAATGCGTCCTCAGCCATCACATAAACACCTAGTTAAAACACCACCCACAGCTACACATAGTAACACTTGTATCCATTGTTTCTACTGCTAAGCCCTTAAGGCAAGCCAGTGCACAGCCAAATTTCCTGTGGTCATTGGTGATTCTGTAGTGAGGCACATTGATGTCCCTCTCACCAGACTGAGTAAGGAGAGAGTCTTGGTTAACTGCCTTTCCAGAGCTAGGATCCATCAAGTCACACAGCCACTCAGGTCATTGAATCACAGGTACAGTATGACTCTGTCACAGTCCATGTGGGTGTTAATGACCTGAGATGTACCTCCTTTGACTTTATGAAGTGAGACACAATCGAGCTTGCTGATTATTTGTCTCAGGCAGGTATGAGCCTAGCACTGAGCAGCATACTGCCTTCTCCAAGGATGATGCCATGTTACCAACAGAAAATGATTGATTGTAGCCATTGGGTTAGCTTCTGGTGTCAGTCCAAGAGGGTGCAGTATTTGACAGCCTGGGAGGACATGGTTGACAGATCATGCTGCTTTGCCAGGGATGGTCTGCACTTATGCCCTCTAGGCTTTCGGATATTGGCAAAGACCTTTTCCACCCCCATAGTGCCTTTATAGAAAATGCCAAATATAATAAGCCTCCTGACTTAACTGAACTTACACTAAGGAATATCTGAAGGTGGTACTTCTCAGTGCTAGAAGTCTTAACAAGAAACTCCACTGCCTGCAAGCCTTCCTCTCCCTGGAAAGCATAGACATCTGTGTAGTAGCAGACGTGGTTTAAAGTCACAGAGAGTACCCCAGCAATACAAGGTTTTAGTGCCTTTCACACGTTTAGACCAGCTACTGCAGAGGGAGGAATGAAAGGTGGAGGAGTCTCAGTCTGTATTAAAACCAAACTCACATCCAGACTAGTTAAAGTTTATGACCCACTGGAAGTTATACATTTGCAACTCACCATGGACAGAGTGTCTTACCATATCCTTTCAACCTATAGGTCCCCCTCAATGCCCCATGAAACCCATACTACCTGTCTCAATGGACTAGAGTCCCTCAGTGGTCAACCCGATATGATATTCGTGGGGGATCTCAACTACCTCTCTAGAGATGAGGAATCCTACACCACTTATAATGCACAAGTCCAGCAATTCTTAAACTTTGTTAATACCAGCATCCTGCAACAGTTGGTCCATTCTCCTACCAGGGGTACAAACATCTTTGGCCTTGTACTCACAAACACTGGGGGCTGATGTTCCTCACCCAATGTAATGCCTTCATTTGTCAGATCTGACCAGAAGGCAGTACTGCTTGAAATAAGAATTAAATCTGGGGATCCAGTGAAGCCAAAAACCTTTAGGAACCATTCCAAATCTAACCTCTCTCCACAAAGCGACACCTTGGCTAAATTCCAAGCACCCGAACCCCATAAAAAACATAGCATATGCTGAGCTATTTACAAACTCTCTGTACAGCCATATTGATAGCTGTGTAGAGTGAGCTATGCCCACTCATATTAAGAATAAAACAAACTGAAAAGACAAGCCACCCTGGTGGAATCATAGTATCACTTGGTTATACAGCAAAAGAAAAAAAATCTTGGCCAAGCATAAGGGGAACAAACCATGTATACTAAAAGCCACCTGATCAATATAAAAAGGCAGCTAAGAGGAGTAATTAATACTTCAGAGGCTACATTTGAGTAAGAAATAGTTTGTGAGGCAAAGGACAACCACAAACCTTTCTTGACCAATTTCTATAACTTCAGGAGAATGCACAGCAATGCGCAGAACTTATTGTAAATAGCATCACCCACACTGAACCAGAGACCATTGCCAACATTTTGGTTCACATATTCAGCTCAAAATTCTTCACCCACTCCCCCCAGATAGTCCAAAGGAAATATTGCATGCCAAAATCCCCCAAGTTATAATTAGAGAACAAGTTATCAGTGCATTTTCCAAGACCATAAAATACTGCATCAGTGGTCTCCAATAACATTCCCGGGTGCTTAATGAATAGCATGAAAGCATGACCTGTCTGGTCCACTTGAATCACTTTACAACTGCAGCCTACAGTAAAGTTTTGTGCCCAAGTAAAGGAAGATGGCTGCTATCATTCCCCTGCACAAAGGAGGTCAAGCCACTGATCCAGGTAACTGCATACCTATCAGTCTGACCATCCTCATATGTAAGGCCATGGAAAGAATCATCATGGACATGGTAAATGAGGACATAGGTAACCTGTAAATGCAGCACACATTACAGTTTGGCTTTTTTAAAGGAAGGTCATGCCTAATAAATCTGGTGGACTTTTTTAAGAGGAATATCAAAGCACTGGATGAAGGCAAGACTGTGCATGCAGTTTACCTCAACCTTTTCAAAGCTTTTGATACAAAACCCCATTCAGACGTTATAGACAAGCTCATTAATTTAGATATAAACCCTTTTACCATTTGCTGGATAGCCAGCTGCCTCACTGATAGGACCTCATAGGTCAGAATAGGTAAGGCCACCTCCACCAAGATGCCCATCACTAACTGAGTCCCCCAGGGCTCTGTACTGACCCAGCTCCCTTTTGGCATCTATTTCTCTTAAAAAGAAGCAAATGGTGAAGGTTTATGGCCGACTAGGTTTGCAGATGATTTCAAGCTGGGGGTTATCATCGACTCCCCTGCAAGACACTAGCTTTCTTCAAGAAGACCCATCTTTGAATTACAAATGGTGCCAAAGCCATGGTCTTAAACTCAATGCTAATAAATCCATTACTGTACCCTTTGGGAAGTCAACAATCCCAGCTAATTGCCATGTTGATAATACAGCCCTAAGAGTCAATGCAGTGGTCAAGGTTCTGAGTACGCACATAGACAGTAGCCTTACCTTCAAAGGGTAAAGAAATCTTTTTTATGTTGTGCAGGTTATATGTAAAATGAAAAAAACAGTGCCTTCAAGCTTTAACTTCACCATAAGCTCCACACCATTTAGCGATTAGATTAAAAAGACTTTATCCGACATTGTTGTAACAGTTTGTAACAATTAAGCAAATGCTTTTATCCCTTTTTGAACACTCTGGGACTTCATCAGAACATAAATAAGCCTAACCATTACTCCTCCTTATATACCCTCCATCATACCAATAATCTAATTAGCAATGTAATAGTCCTATTAAAGACATAGTATTCTAAAAACTTTTCGATAACAGTACAAAAGTACAGGTAAAAAATCCAAACATAAAATACTGAGTACATAAAATCAATAGATGGTCATAAAAAGTATAATATTTTTTGTTATCCAAAGCATTAAAATTGTTGAAATTGTAAAACAGTGTACCACATCTTTATAAGGTTAGAGTTCTTTTTTTCAGCATAGGAATCAAGGGAACATTGTCATTTAGACCTGGTGTTACACTAGCATTTAATTTAATGATCCAGTAAATCTCTTTAAGCTCTAATTCTAATTCCCGCCAACCACCCCTAATCTTCTGTGGTACAACTGCTAATATACCAAACTTAAATTTTGGTTTGTCATCACTTTGACATATCTGTGTGTCTATTTGTCGCCTCTCAGTTTTACCTACATAGTAACTCTGACACTTCTGACAGACACACATATACACCACTCCTTTAGTATTACAATTGCCCTTTTGCAAAATAGTACCTAGCCTGTTCCATTTGATCTCAATTATGTCACTGTCAAAAATCCAGTGACATTCAGTGCATCGTCCACACTTGGTGGTACCTTTCTGGACCAATGGTTTAAATATTGTATGTTCTACTAAATATTTAATATTTCTACCCATTTTATACACAAAGGTGGGGGTTTCACCCAATGACCCAAAATAAGAAAAATCTCCTGGTTGCCTTTAAGGATGTTCCATTTCCTTTTAAGTATTGTTCTTACTGCTTTTTCCCCCCTTCACCATAAGGTATCCCAATCCCTGATCTAAATGTTGAACTATTTAGTTCTTGAATCTTAGGGGCAGGGGAAAACAGGGTACTACTCCCCAATAATGGTTTAAACTTATTACCCCAACCATCCAAAACTTCATTAACTATCACTGTTAAAATTTTATCAGGGCAACCTTAGTTTAAACATGTTGGTGATAATTTGTACTTCTCTCTCAAACATTTCTCTATTAGAACACATTCTACTTGCCCTTACCAGCTGACCTTTGAAAATATTTTTCTTATAGTGTGAGGGGTGGCAGCTACGGAAATCTAAATGGCTATTAGAGAATGTATCTTTCCTATAGATTTTTGAGGGAAAGATACTATTAACCTTGTCCTTAGAAATAGTTAAATCTAAGGAATTAATAGATTCTTCAGAACAATGAAATGTGAATTTAAAATAAGTGCAGATCTGGTTAGCGTAGTCTATAAATCCTGGGATGTCCACCTGATTGTCCTTCCATACGATGAGAATATCATCCAGATAACAAAAATATGTAGACCATGACTGACTGTAAGCACAATTGAAAATGTTTTTTCTCCCATGCATATAGTACCAGATTGGCGTACATGGGGGCACATGTTGCGCCCATTGCCACATCCTGCACCTGTTTATAATAGTCACCTTCAATTGTGAAAAAATTATTTGACAAAATATAATCCATAGTTGCCATTCCAAAATTAGTCATGTTACCACTAACGTTTGTTATTTCCCTTATGGCCTCATAAAAAAGGTCCAGAAGTTCACTGTGTGGAATTGAAGTAAATAAATCAACCACATCTACTGTGATGAACATACAATTTTCTATGTACTATCTATCATTGAATTTACAAAGAAAATCCCAAGAGTCCTTCAGTACATAATCTACTGCTTTTAGAGATTCTTTCAGGATCCTATCAATAAATGTGCACAGTGCGTAAGTTGAACTATTTCGAGCTGAAATAACTATCCCAAAAGGTGGATGCTGTATATTCTTATGTATCTTTGGAATACCAAAGGCTACAGGTATCACAGGATGGTCAGTCTTAAGGAATTCATAGAGCTCTTATGAAATAGCCCTTTGCAAGAGAGAATCTTCAAAAAAGTTGTTTTTTTTTATCTGGCAAGAATAATTAATTCCTAGAAGCTATTTAATACTTTTCTGTATCTGAAAATGCCATAGTCAGCTCATTTATATAGTCTACTTTGTTAAACAGGACAATCCCCCACCCTTATCAGGTTTCATTATTCTCAATTAATCGTCCTGTCTTATTTTATTTAATAAACAATGTTCTTCCCTGTTTAAATTAAAAAGTGTTTTACTAGTTCTTTGAGTTAATTCCTTATATAAATCACCCTCACATGCTCTTTTGAAAGCTTGAATAGTAGGTTGCAAAGGAGGGTTGAAAAAACTTGTTTTTCTTAACACACTATTTTGTGCTAAAATTGTGTTTTGTTGCCCTTTGAACATAATATTAAAATTTAATTTTTGTGTAAATAATATAAGATGTTCTTCGTGTTTGCAGTCATAACATTTGGGTTATCTGCTTGCAGGTAGCCCTCAGTCAGCCTGATTATCAAAGTCTTGGGTCCTGCATTGGTTGCTGTCTCATCTTCCATGACGTCAGGTAGTCAGGGGTATAAAGCATGCAGCCGACGCCATCACATCAGTCTTTCTTGCCATGCGGTGCCTGAAGCAGAAGCAGTTCGCAAGTGCTGGTCAACTCGAGTTTCAGATCCAAAATCTCCAACTAAGCTAAGTACCCCATTGTGGATCCTTTTTCTTGCTCTAAACCGATGTCAGTAAAAGTTAACAATAGTATTTCTTGTGGAAAGCAAATACCTCATAAAGATTTTCATTCATACTGCATTCCTTGCCTAGGCCCAGACCACAACGTACTTCACTGTTGGTTTTGTGCCTTATTCTAACCTCAAAATATTCGTCGTCGGTTCATTTTCGCATCTAAATATTTTGGTACTCGGTTCAATTATCCAGAAATGGCTTTGGTAAGCCACCCGACTACTGACATTCCGAAAAAACACAAAGATAAAGACAGAGGCAGACCGCATAGGTCCAAAGCTGACGATGACGCTTCTCCTAAGCTAGTTGCCAGTTCGCCAGTACTCAGTGAGGCACTTTCACAGCCCCTGATACCCGCTACTTCAATTTCGTAGGCTTCTACTGGACCCATTGGAGTCCGGTATGCCGCAAGATACTTCTTCGACTGTGGAACCTGCGGATGTCTCTACCTTGGATGGGTCCGGCTTCTAAGGGTGTATTCAGGCCTACTGACTTGCATATTAAACCGACACCATCTTCTTCTTCAAGACGTAAAACTCTATCCATGCCTAGAAAACCAACACCCAGACCGCATGGTCAGGCCCCTATGCCTAAAAAAACAAATGATAAGAATGTCTGAAGACCTTATTTCTCTTATCAGGGGAAGCCACCCTTCTCCCTCTAAGAGACCTAGAACTGATTTTCCTTCTGATCAGGATTCTGAAATTTCTGTTTTCTCTGCTGACCAGGAGTTGCCCTTATCTACCTATGAGGGTTCTGATGCAGAGGACTCCATTCCCTCTGCTTCCCCTCCAGAGGATTTCTCTTTTGGTGAAACTTTGCATACTCTTAGGGAGCATTTCCGCTGGGAAACCCAGGATTACTCTGACTCCAAAAAGAGGCTTAGGGAATTCTTACTCCTACCTCAACACAGGCCTTTAGCTATCCCTCCTGTACTGGACATTATAGAGGATGCCTTCTTGGAATCTAGCCTGGACCCTGATACTTTACCTCCAGCATCCAGAAAACCTGACTGGTATTACAGAGTACCTGACTCTCACAAGTTCCTCTTTAAGAATCCTAATGCGGATCCTGAGACCATTTCACAGGGACCCAAAGGCATTAAGGCTACTACTGCCAAAACCCTACCTCCTCTGATAGAGATTCCAGGGCGATGGACAGATGGGTTAAGAATGTATACACTTCTGCAGCGTTTGCCATTAGGGCCTTAAACTGCCAGTTTCATATGTTAAAGTATCAGCAGCATATTATTGGATTGTTTAAACAGAAAATGATAATCACAGAATTTAAACAAACCAGATAAAACAAAAAACGCGAACTAAACCAATAAGAGCAATAGTTACCAGGTTTATTTAGCGTTAAAACAAAAATGTGTAGAACACGCTTTCGGTAAAGACGGTGCTTCACCTTCATCAGAATACAAAATACAAAATATCAAATGTATAATACTACGCTTTTAAGTTGTTACCAAAAGGCAATTAAGAACGTCACTTCCCTTCTACTAGAAGGCATGAAAAACCTGGCGTTCATTAACCTGTAATTTAAGCATTTCATTTAAAGAACTTTGTGCAAGAATATATTTAAAAGTATATTTAAAAATAATAAAAAAATCTCCTTTTCAAGCTTGTAAATAAAATAGAATGTGTATATTAAACACACCTATCATACCACACTCTACTAAAACATGTCCTTATATATTAACTCGTAACTACATCCAGCAGCCGAGATATTTAATGCCAGTATGAATGGAAAACATTATCAATAACTTACAAAATAAAAAATTTTTTTTATTTCTTTATTTATTTACTTAGTTTGCTTAATTTATTTAGGATAGTATTTAAAATTTTTATTCATAAATGTCACATGTTTTAAATATTTCAATAATTTGATCATTTTAAATGTTAGAAATATATAATTTCTTATGAAATACATTATGTAAATCCTAATGTGTTTCAATAATAAAAAATTAATAAATATAAATTATTAAACTTTTGCACATAGATTAGCTATAAATTTCTCAAATTTATATAAAAGAGGGATATGAGAATTAAATCTAGTATTTTTTGTATGTGTGTGCATGTAGTACCTAAGCGTGTTCTACACATTTTTGTTTTAACACTAAATAAACCTGGTAACTATCGCTCTTATTGGTTTAGTTTGCGTTTTTTGTTTAAACAGAAAATGATGTTGATTCCTGACTGTGCTGAAAATAAAGAATTACAGGATTTAATGCATTCTTGCTGAACAAGTTGGAAAACATACTTTCCAATGTGGTTTTGATTTGTTAGAGGCATCTTGCAGGTCTGCTGTCACTTAGAAGGCATGCTTGGCGTAAGCAATCTTTGCCAGATCATGTTAAAGCAAAATTACTGGATGTTCCCTTAAACCAAGACCGCCTGTTTGGCAACAAAGCAGAAGAAGTACTTAAAAAGATGGAGGAAAAAGCTAAATCTATGCAAACTGTTAAAAGATTTCCTGCAAGTACAGCCTCCCAGATTTAGTAGGCCCTGGCCTTCTAAGAATTGGTCCTTTCCTGCCTCTTCCAGGCCTTCTCAGTCCAAACTCAGAACCAGCAGAACACCCAGGCTTCAGTCCCAAGATATTCACAGGCTTAAGCAGTGGGGGGCTCCCACTTCCAAAGCTGGGAGTAGTAAGACACCCCCCTATGGTAAACTGTCACAATGACTTAACTTTAAACCTTCCGAGCCCTGCTCAACTGACTGTTCCTTTAGGGGAAAAGATCGCCCTGCATGCAAAAAACTGGGAACTCATTACCTAAGACAAATGGGTTTTAAATATAGTTTCCCAAGGATACAGACTCCACTTCCACTCCTTACCAACCCCAAATGGTTGGCCAGACCTATCCCCAAATCAGTGGGCAGAGGCTCAAAAGCAAGTTCTCTCTCTTCTAAGCATCAGGGCTATTCAGCCTGTCCCAGAAGAAGAATGAGGGCAAGGTTTCTACTCAAGACTTTTCCTGGTACCCAGAAAGGACAATTCTGGCATCCTGTCCTGGACCTGTCTATCCTAAACACTTTTTTGGTAATCCCAAAATTCAAAATGCTAACTCTTCATCAGCTGCTTCCAATGCTAGGCAAAAATGCCTGGTTGGCAACACTGGATTTATAGGAAGCCTACCTGCACATCCCAATAAGGGAATCTTGCAGAAGATACCTATGCTTCAGGGCAGGCTACATGCACTATCAGTTCTCTGCACTGCCCTGTGGCTTATCTACTGCACTCAGGGTATTCACAAAGTGGTTAGACCACAGCTGAAGATAAAAATGGAATAATCCACGTCAGGAAATAAATCACTTGCAGCTTCACACTACTGTGAAGCTGCAAGTGATTTATTTCCTGACGTGGATTATTCCATTTTTATCTTCAGCTGTGGTCTAACCATTGGTCTTTTAATTTTTTTTTTTTTTTTTTTCGCTTGAGGTGTATACCAGGCGTTTATCCAGCTTTTGTTTTCTTTCACATGTATTCACAAAGTTCCTAGCTCCAGTCATTGAATTTTGCAGGCAAAGAAATATTCAAATATACGCATACCTGGATGATTGTCTAACTCAGGCAGAAAGCCAGGACTTACTATTAAATCATCTGGCATTTGTAAAGAAATTACTAACTTGTCTGGGGTACATCATAAATGAAAATAAATCACATCTAGTACCCTGCCAACAAATTGTATTCCTGGGAGCAAGCTTGAATACAACTTCCCACATGGCATACCTCATGCCAGAGAAACAAGTTCATTTGACAGCCTACTTCAAACTACTGGCCACAAAGACCCAGCAAGGAAAATACTGCAAGCCCTGGGGTTCATGGCCTCTTGCATTCTACTAATTCCATATGCAAGACTGCATATGAGAAAGCTACAGTGGTATCTAAAAAGCCTATGGTGTCAACATTCTCAGGACCTAGAATCAATGATTCCTGTCATACCTTGTCTAAAGACAAAGTTCCTTTGGTGGGCAGAGGCCTGCCACCAAAACAAGGGACTGCCATTCACTCTACCCCTACCGCCCAAACCCTAACAACAGACGCATCAGACTATGCATGGGGGGGGGGGGGTGGCTCACTTGGCAAGGCAGTGCATTCAGGGCAAATGGAACCCAAGTCAAATGCACATACATATCAATCAAAAAGAAATGTTAGCTGTACAGAATGCTCTGACAGCCTTCAAGGACAACATTCTTCCAGGACAATTATTGGTAAAGATGGACAACACCACTGTTATGTGGTACATAAACAAGCAAGGGGGAACCCACTCATACCCTCTCTGCAGACTAGCCATGGCTTTGTGAAACACAGCCTTGAGCTACCAAGTGCACCTACAAGCTCAATTCCTGCCAGGCAAGCTAAATAAACTGGCAGACGACTTAAGCAGAAATCTCATGGACCCACACGAGTGGAAACTGGAACCAAAGATATTCAACATTTTGAGAAACAAATGGGGGAGCCCAGAGGTAGAACTGTTTGCCTCCCCTCAGAACTACCACTTGGACAGATTCTGCACAAGGACTCCCCACAGACAAGCTTGGAAAATGGATGCCCTGTCCTTCAATTTATGCCTTTCCCCCTCTGCCTCTCCTTTCCAAAGAGCTTCTAAAGATCAAACAGGACACACTAAGGACAATACTTATTGCACCAGACTTGCCATGCCAACACTGGTACCCCCTCTTGAGCAGTGCGTCACTTCTGGAGCCATGGCACCTGCCTCCAACCCCTTCCCTGCTGTCCCAGCAGGAGGGCCAGATTCTGCACCCACAGCTTCAAACCCCGAACCTTGCAGCCTGGCTAATTACATGATCTCTCTGTTACCATCCCTCAGTAAGCAAGTGATGGATGTCATTCTGGAGTCAAGGAGGCCTAGTACTAGAAATTCCTATGCTGAAAAATGGAAGAGATTCTGTTCCTGGAGCCAAACACAGGGGATGGACACAACTGTGCCCAATCTACCGCACATTCTTCAATACTTAACTGAGATGCTTCACAAGGGCCTTTCCTTTTCTTCCATCAAAATCCATTCCTCGGCCATTTCAGCTCATTATAATACAGAACCACCCCTCTTCTCTCATCCATTGCTGAAGCAATTCCTCAGAGGAGCCAAACGCTTAAGACCACCCAGGAGAGCCCCTACTCCAGCCTGGGACCTTAACTTTGTATTGGAAAAGCTCACTCTACCTCCCTTTGAGCCAGCTGCAAATGCAGAGTTGAAATTCCATTCTTGGAAAACAGCCTTCCGCCTAGCCATCACTTCAGCAAGAAGGTGTCTGAATTACAGGTCCTCATGGTAGTGGAGCCTTTCACCATCTTTCATGCGGACAGGGTGTCCCTTAGGAAAAATCCCTCCTTTATGCCCAAGGTGGTATCTAGTGTGGCCCTTAATCAGTCCATTCATTTGCCAACCTTCTTTTCTAATCCACAGAACAAAGGGGAATGAATACTGCACTCCTTGGATGTGCACAGGCAACTTAGATTTTACTTGGACAAGACTAAGCCTTTCAGGAAATCTGAACAGCTGCTGGTTGCATATGCTGCAGGGGCAGAGGGGAGGGCCATTTCAAAACAAACCATTTCTAAGTGGATAGGCCATTACATTAATTTCTGCTATAAGCACCACGGAAAACCTACCCCACAGGGGATAAGACCACATTCAACCAGGGCTGCATCTACCTCTACAGCCTTTCTCAGAGGTGTCCCTACCAGGGACATCCTAGAAGCTACTACCTGGAGTTCTGTACATACCTTCACCAAGCATTACCACTTGCCAATTATTTCTAAATCCAGAGCTGGTTTTGCCACTGCAGTCTTGCAGGGCCTTATAGGTGGTCCTAATGCTATCTAATTGACTCCTCCCTTCCTTAGCTTTGGGAATCTACCCAAATGTAATGACTGCAACAGTGAAACACGAAGAACATAGTACAGTTGTGTACACTTACCATAAATGTAGATGTTTGAGTGTATTCACTGTTGCAGTCCTGGCTACCCTCCCTCCAGTCCCCTGACTTCTATTGACTATATACCTCTATTCTTGCTTACTATGCTTAAAACTTTCTGGTGTATTTGCTTTTTATTGGAGGTGTTACCTTGTATATAATTGCTTCCCATTATGGGGACACCTGACATCTGGGGCAAGAAAAACTGATGTAATGGTGTTGGCTGCATGCTTTATACCCCTGACTACCTGACGTCATGGAAGATGAGACAGCAACCAACGCAGGAAACCCGACTTTGATAATCAGGCTGACTGAGGGCTACCTGCAAGCAGATAACCCAAATGTAATGACTGCAACAATGAATACACTCAAACATCTACATTTATGGTAAGTGTACACAACTGTACTTTCTGTTATAACCTCTACAATTCCTAACCTAAAAGGCGGTACAAACTTAAATCTTTTTCTAAAAATAGAAAAGTATGTATCATCTACTGGCTGATCTGTATAATTAAAAATATTAAAACCATGCAAAGTGAAACATTTAACTTTGTGACTAACTTCTGTATGACTACTTAGGTTTAATTGTGTTGTCTGTGTGTGTTTCAGTAAGCCCCCTCTGTTGTTCCTCCTGCTGTTGTTCGGGGAGAGGGATTTTGCTAAAAAAAACTGTTGCTTATTCTTATTTTTATTTTCTATATTTCTGACCGCCTTAGAGGTGGATAATTAGCATTATATTCTTCCTGTACTTGGTCATACTTGTCATATATTTCCTCAATGTTGTCACCGTTTATTATTATATAATTTGTATGAATTTCACCATTCCTTCTTTCACAATCTACTTCTCCCTCTACAAAATGCCTAGGTAATGGGTACACTTGATTTTTATTATAATCAAATTCATCTCTAAGCAACTTTTTCTTTTTACGTTCGAGGTTTACTTTAACATTTTTCTCAACTTTTTCAAAAATCTGTTCATAATGGATAACATTGACATCGAACAATAAGTCATTCACCAACATTTCATTAAGTTTGTCAAGGTCATCAAACATAGTTTTATTGCATTTATTGTTTGTTCTTATGATGAAGTCCATTAACTCAAAACCAAACCGGTCAAATAAAGCAAACAATTCATCAAGATTATAATCACTAGCTTGCAAGCTGTTAGGGAATTTAAACAATCTAAGTCATTTTGGTACCTATTTGTTCTTTAAACTTTCCTCTAAATATAAGTTATCACACTGCAAGTTACGTACCTTATACATCAAATTTTCAAACTATTTCATTGGTGTATTCAACCTGTACTGTAGATGTATCAGTCATATTCATGAAAAATGCATCCTTTTTAACCCATTCTCTGAAATTCACTTTACTCTTGGCTATAGGTGTACCACTATTTGTTCATTCAACATACCTTTGTGTACCCGAACGGCCTTCTTGTGCATTCTCTGTAAAGTCGCGTTGATTACCTAACCTGTTCCTAGGAAAAAACATATCTTTACTTCTTATATTACTCCCAGTCTGCGACGATTGTAAAATGTTCATCCTTTTAGTTAAGTCAGAAATTTGTTGTGAAAGATCAAACATCATTTGTGAAATGTCACTTTCATTATTTTTATTGTTGTTAACGCCAATATTAACCAGTTAACCAATATTAAATATTTAGTAGAACATACAATATTTAAACCATTCGTCCAGAAAGGTACCACCAAGTGTGGACGATGCACTCAATGTCACTGGATTTTAGACAGTGACATAATTTATATCAAATGGAACAGGCAAGGTACTAGTTTGCAAAAGGGCAATTATAATACAAAAGGAGTGGTGTATATTTGTGTCTGTCAGACATGTCAAAATTACTATGTAGGTAAAACTGAGAGGCGACTTAGAACTAGGATTTACGAACACATGTACACTATAGCCAAGTGTAATTCTACCAATGCCCTTTTTAGACACAGGCAGATATGTCAAAGTGATGACAAACCAAAATTTAAGTTTGGTATATTAGTAGTAGTACCACAGAAGATTAGGGGTGATTGGTGGAAATTAGAATTAGAGCTTAAAGAGATTTACTGGATCATTAAATTAAATGCTAGTGTAACACCAGGTCTAAATGACAATGTTCCCCTGCTTCCTGTGCTGAAAAAAAGAGCTCTAACCTTATAACGATGTGGTGCACTGTTTTAAAATTTCAACAATTTTAATGCTTTGGATAACAAAAAATATACTTTTTATGATCGTCTACTGATTTTATGTACTCAGTATTATATGTTTGGATTTTTTACCTGTACTTTTGTACTGTTATCGAAAAGTTTTTAGAATACTATGTCTTTAATAGGGCTATTACATTGTTAATTTGATTATTGGTATGATGGAGGATATATAAGGAGGAGTAATGGTTAGGTCTATGTATGTTCTGATGAAGTCCCAGAGTGTTCAAAAAGGGATGAAAGCATTTGCTTAACTGTTACAAACTGTTACAACAATGTTGAATAAAGTATTTTTAATCTAATCGCTAACCAGTGTGGAGCTTATGGTGAAGTTAAAGCTTGAGGGCACTGTTCATTTATTTTTCTGGTAATTTGTTCTGCCTTTTTCAAACGGTTCTTTGCTTTCAGGTTATAAGTAAAGGCTTGGCATCTAGATCCAAAGAGCTCATTATCCCACTGTACTCCTCCCTCATGATACCAGTCATAGAGTACAATTTTCCCTTCAGTTTGTACCTGACCAGGCATATGCAGCAGCTAGAGCAACCTCAGAGGTTCCTTACAAAAAGAATACAAGACATAATAAACCTGACTTATGCAGAGTGTCTTGAAGCCCTTTTCCTCTGCTCAGTCTCCTATTGATTGCTGAGGGGTAATCTACAGTTGGCATGCAAGGCATCTGCAAACCCCACATTTATGAATCTCCAACATATTCATAAGTCAAACAGTACCAGAAATACAAGGTCTAGGGACCTGAATTTTGTCCTTCACTTAAACAGAATATGCTGGAGAGACAGGTATATGTCCCGGAGACTGCTCCTCCTATGGAACAGGCTTCCTATCCATGTGAAACTGAGTTCGTCTGTTACCCAGTTTAAGAGCAACTTAGAAAAGTGGCTGGGGAAAAGGAAATTTACACCAGGCTTGGCACCCATGTCCCTTATAAACAGAGGTAGTTTATAAATGCCTGGCCCTCAGTGCCCTATTTAGATACAGAACATCATTATTCTTTTGGGAAAACTTGACTAGGCTTAGGAAGGCCCCCTGGGTCGCCTAGTAACAGTCTTCTATGACTCTAAATGTCATACTTGTGCTGAGGAAGGACTTTTGTTGTTAATATTTTTAACTTTGATTGTGGATCTGGGCTTTTGGAGGGGAATGGAGTTTTGTGTCCCATGGGTGGTTCTCTGGTCACGTGGGTAAAGACTGTGTGTTATTGATTTTTCCTGTTGGTTAAAACTGCTGTATTTGTCCAGTTCATATAGATGTTAGAGAGCAGCAACAGATATCAGAGTGCAGTTATGTATTTGTTGTATGTATGTTCAGTATTCCTGCATCTCTGAACTCTCTATGAAAATGGGGAACATTTTTCAGGATCAGCTACTTGACAACTGCCTACTTAACCACTTATGGTTAAGGATATCTCAATTGAGGTTACTCTGTATCCAGAGCATGTCATCTGCGGTATCCAAGTCTTTGTGGTCACATCCTCAAAGGAACCCAGCTACTAAAAAATATGTCGCATGACCTGTTGTGGAGAGGTATGATAAAGGTTGATTGGCAGCTGGTTGTGGGAGCGAGGCATACTGGAGTAATGCAGTTGCACAGGTGAAAGAGCATAAAAATAAGTTAAATTCATACAGGGCCACCTGCAAAGTATTATTTATTTATTTATTTGACATTTGTTTACCAGGAAAGTCCGACTGAGCCAGAAAGCACCCATTTTCAGTGGAGGCCCGGTGAGAAAAGATCCACAATCAGAATATTTCAGAAGTCAAGAACAGATATTTTTAATCACTAAGTATCATGTTACATTACAAAACATTAAGTACAAATATTTTAAATCACAAAGTATCATGTTACATAACTACACTGCACTTTTTAAGTTTCCAAACTGTTCCATAAAGTCTAAGAATGCTATGAATTCTTATGAAGACTCTCCAGCTTTATCATCAGATGTGCTAGTGTGTGTGATGTGGTTATAACTTTGGGAAGTGTTGGAATGCAGTTTTCTGCCGAGATGGCACGATGATATTTACTAAAGCGAGATTTAGTATTCAACAATCCAGACAACTTTGTCAGGTAGTATTATTTGAGGAGGTCTGCAGTGAGCCAGGAAGAAAATGACCACTGCACACTGATTGAAAGAGGGAGAATTATGTCATGCCAGACTAATATAAATGCGTTTTAAGCAAGATACAGTAGTACCTGATGCTTCTCAAGATCTTTTTTAGAAAGAAAAGCAAGTAGAGTAAAACCCTTAAGCAAGAGTCATCCTGATGATCCAGTAGGAGCTGTTTGAAAATTCAAACGTAATGTTTACTGCCATACTCACTTTCTAGAAGCGAATAATTCATAGAATGTTATGCTGATGTACTCTGTACCTGACATTTTATGTGGTGTCATGCAGTTGAAGGCATCTCTGATGAAACTGTCTACCTCTTGCTGGCAGAGCCTTTACATTCATCATACCTGCAGCCACTGTCGCAGTGTGCAGAAGCATTTTTTTATGAAGTTAATTTTGTTCCTGCTACATCTGTCTTCCATCAGCCACATCCTGGAGCCCCCCTTCTCAGTCATTCACTTTACCTTCCCTGATAATTGTACAGCTTGCTTCTTCACACAGGGCTTCATGAACAGGAAAATCCCTTGTGCAAACAGCCAGGTGAAATATGTGAAGAGAAGACTAGGGCATTACAATATGGTTTCTTCTGCTATTGGGATGTGTTTTGAATAACCTATTCACTGTCCCACCCAAATTCTAATGTGCATTACATATGCATATGCCTCTGCACTAGTATCATTGGTATCTGCCAGTTACCAGTAGTACTTAGCTCTAAACCATGCCTTGCCAGCCTGGGATGGGTGAGCCAGAAGAAATACCTTCCCTCTTTCTGCCTGCAGTTGATTTCCTCACAGGTCAGGCTCTCAAACTGAACCTGTGTCATATTCAGGACTCCATCTATGCCAAAGAACCAGCACATTGATTTAAGTTATTGCTAGGTTTTTCCCCAGCCACATGGGTGATTGCAAAGATGTTAACTTTGTTATAAATGTTTTTATCTGATGGTTGCCATAGAATGATACTGCAGATACATTTTCTGTATTTTCTGTTCTTTACTAGATTCAAATGGTTCATCTGTCCTTGTTAACCTTCGCTTTCAGAACCATTCTAAAGATGACAATGAACAGATTTGTGTCTTGTAGACTTACTGACCTCTCCTTCCTTTAATCATCTGCATATGAACTTGGACAACATTTCAAGCCATATATTACATAAAGAATAACTGAAGTCATTGTGCATAGCATTATTAGTCTGTCTTAACCACTATATTCCTTCAAGAAACAAATGGGGTAGTGTTTGATAATTTCTTAGTGAATTTGCTTGCAGCTTATGATGTCTACCACCAAGACTACAGCAACTGCCTCAAAAAATGCTGACAACTACATCATATTTAGGCGTTATAGGGTGCACTTTATTCTGCTGGAGATACCTCTGAGGTGAGGGGCAAGATATGCTGTCAATCAGCATTTGTGACAGTGTTGTAGGGCAGACAGAAATCAGTTTATTAGGAGCATTCATTTATCCAGTCCAAGTTACTTGTGTTCAGATGTGGGGTTTAGCTATGTATTCAACTCTTAGCTTCTGGGAGAATCAGATAAAAATTCAGTGAACTTTGTGGTTCTGTAAAATATTAATCAATCATGAATTATTGCCCATCTTTTTAACTTTGTTTTTACTGACCTGAGTAGTTTTTCTGTCCCTGTCTATTTGCACCTGAGGTAAATTTGTAATTGGCAATGCATATCATACCACTTTCTTCAAGAAGAGCTAGATATGAGAGTTGAAAATCACCTTTTCAAAGTTCTGTGAAGCCAGAGACTTACTAGGGATGCACTGTATCTCATATTTGGCGCATTGTTTCTCTGTTGCAGCACTCACTGAACTATTTAATTTACCTTTATTTAACATTCTGTTTCATTAGCAGGTGTATTTTACGTGATGAAAGTTAACATTTATTCTGTGAAACAGAAAGTCTATTTTATGGTTTTGATGTTTTGTTTTATTTTATTTTTTGTCTTCTGTTCATGTCTTCTTTAATCCCACATCCTCACAAGCATTGTTTGCTCTTACTGTTGATTTAATTTGGCTTTATTTCTATCTTACTGTTTTAGTTAATTATATTTATTCAATGCATATTGTGTTGTTTAAATTAACATTGCAGAAGATGCTTTGTTAAAATCCCTAAACCAAATAAAGCTGAAGTTGATTATGTTTTGTGAGGTATTGCTTAGAATTTTGCATAAGGTTGCAAAGCATTCTATGTAACGCATTCATTTCTTTGGATGTAAAGGCATTTAATCTGATATTGCCAATTTTTCATCTCATCCTCACATATGGGTCTTGATCTGATCCATCGGATCTGACTCTGCCATTACTAAGCTCGTGACAACCAAAAAACTCTTGGATACCCCCCTTACCCATAATGCATCTATCATTGTTATCTGAGATCTCATTTGACACTTTACGAAGACGTGGTCCAATCAGTTAGCTCTTGGGTTATCAGGTTGTGTTGTTATAATATTTCATTCTATAGACTCATTTCTATATTTTGTTAGTGTATTTAGCATTTTTCTGTCTTCCCCTTGTTCTAGAAAAACCCTTCTTTAACAGCAACCATTTTTTTAATAGGTTACTTTAGTTTCTCTCTCTTGCTGTCTCCCTTTCCCATTAGTTATTTTGTATAGGTTACTTCCCTTCCCTTTTACTTTTAAGGTATCCTTTAACTACTGTCATTAGTAATTCTCCCTTTATTATTTTCCATCTGTATCTGTTAAAAAAAAGTTCCTTCTTCTTTTCCTTGTTTTGCTGTTGTGTGTGCATGTGTCAGTGTGTTTTCTCTGTCCATATTCTTTACATCATGGCGGAGAAGCAAGAAAAACCTGCAGGATTTTAAAAATGCACAAAGTATAGTCATCAGATTCCCTTCAGTGACTCACACTCTCTGTGAGTTTATTGTCTTGGGTCCCTTCATTTACAGGAGGATTGTGCAATCTGCCATTCTTTCAACCACCAAGCTTTGGTTGACAGAAAAAAATAAGCTCATTTTGAGGGGCATGCTGCCATCTGCTTTTCAGGAGGCTATTTCTGGTTGTCAGGCAGAATCTGGATCTTCAACAAAAACTAAATCAGCTCATTTGAGCCGTGCTTCTTCACTTTCCTCAAAGTCTAGTAATGGAGGAAAGAGGAGGCTTTCATTGGCTCTGAAGGAACCTTCAGAGGCGAAAGCTAAAACGTCAAACTTTCCTAGGTCTGTGGAGTCTGTGACTCGATTGGAGCCTTTGGTGCCGATCACTTCTGGGTTGGATCCAGCTTCTTCAGCTCTGATTCTATTCAGTAAGGATAGATTGCATCCATAGATGTCAGATCTGAGAGCAAGTCTTTTCAAACCAATATTGACACTTCCAAGGACCGGTACTCCCTGACATTTGATCCGGTTCCATCGAGAGTGCCGTCTCCATTTTTGTCTAGACCAAGATCCCCATCAGCATACTCTTCCCATTCAACCAGGAGCATTACTGAAGAAGACGTGGAATGGATGGTGCAGAAGATTTTGTGGGCAAAGGGCATCACTAAGTCCCTCTCGGCCTCAACCCTTGCGTTGCCATGTCTGTCCAAACCATCTACTCTCCCTCTTCCTCCTCCTCCAACTTCAGGGCAAGTTACAGAGTCATTGGATCTGATACACTGGTGACTTTTAGCTCTGATCTGAAGATGTTCTGTTCCTCGGATCAGACCTTTGCATGGAGCTCTTTAGCCTTTTTGGAGCCGGAGAGTTCCTGGAGCTGCAGTCAACCTTGTGAACCTCGAGTGGTCTTGACTCCCAGGTATTTGAACAGTCAAAGCACCGCGGGGCTTTGGCGCAGGTGAGCTCAGCTCCAGGTTCTACCCCTGGTGAGTTGTCTTCTGGGCCAGAGGGGACCCCATCCCAAAAGCATGCCTTGTCCGAGCCAGAGTCCTCTTATATCGAGGAGCAGTCAGCTTTTGGGGCTCTGGAGAGAGCTATAGCTGTCACTGCATCTAGAGAGTCAACTGCTCTCTCGAATCCTCAATCCCATCAATGCTCCCTGTGCACCACTTCTAACCAGGACGTTCCATAGGGACCACAGGACCTCAGGCACCAGGATAGCCATCTGGGTACCTCTGCCTCTTCTAATACCTCCCCAGACTACCCCACAGACTACCCCACTAAGGAGGTCACTAGGAAGAGACTTTGCAAAAGGAAGCATTTGGACTCCATGGAGGAGTCGTTCATGTAAGATGCTGACCTCAGTGAGGCAGAAGGATCCCCATGGTCACCTCCTGAGAATGTTTCCTTTGGGGAGATTCTGGAGATCCTGAAACAGAGAGGTGGCTGGCAGTCCAGTAGTCCTTCACCTGATGAGTTGGTGCACCTGGCAGCCTTTAGTTCCCTCCCATTTATCTCCTGGGTGACTCCGCCCACTGATGAGCTCATAGGTTTGATCTCTCAGCGGGCATGGGAGACCCCAGATTCCATCAAGGCTATTTCCCGAAGACTGAATAAAATAATCATTGCTCCATCTGACAAGGCCTTCTGGACGAAAGGGATTTCAGTAGATGCCATGGTGGTGGCAGCGGTGATCAAAAAGGAACTTTGTGAGGAGAGTTCAACTAGGACAATAGATAGATGCTGGAAGCGAGTGTTTTCTTTGTAGGTTCATTGGTTCATAGGCTCATATGATGATACTAGGCTATTGGCCTGGAGGCCTTTATAAGCCTAGCCAACAATTTTGCCCATATTCCTCTCAAAGTCAGCACCTGTTTCCTCTGTCCAACAGGGCCACAGGTGAAATCCCAGGGGTGTATTTTCTGTTTCCCATCCAGTTGTCCAGGTTCCTCTTAAAGAGGGCTAGAGAGGTACTGTGCTTGATATGGAGAAGGAGTCTATTCCACAGATGGGGACACAAATCTATCCTGCCAGCAAGTTCTATTAATGTCACAGACCAGTTTAAGGCCTTGCATGTGGGTTGCACGAGTGGAGTTTGTCTTAAGGATAACCAGCAACTCCATCAAGGCTGGGTCTGAAATGGCCTTGTATGCCAGACATAAGTCACCTCTGAGCAGTCTGTATGAGACTGAGTAGAGGGACAAGGCTTTTAGCCTATCTGTATAGGATAGGTGTTTGAGACCCTGGATTTTCCTCATCAGTAACCTCTGTGGTCTCTCCAGCTGCTGCATGTGCTTGACAAGGTACAGGCCGAAGGGGACATTTCTACTCAATAATGGGTCTGATAAGGGAGGAGTACAAGAATGTTATGACCTCCTTGTTCTTGAATGAAATACCCTTATTTATGAGATGGGCTATGTAGAAAGTCTTCCGTACAACGGAGGCATCATGGTGGTCAAAAGTCTGGTTACTATCAACCTGGGCGATCAAGTCCCTCACGACTGATTGCATGCTTAGTACGTTATTAATGTGATAATTAGTGGGGATGACATTTTCCCCAAAGGGGATAATGATGCATTTCGTGACATTCAGTTTGAGGCCATGCTTCTGGCACTAGTCATTAGTTTGGGGTAAGGCCCTCTTGGAAGATGTTCACATCAGTAGGGAAATTTAAGACAGCATGCACCTTGCAGTCATCTGTAAACATAGTCAGCCTAGGACTACTAGTTTTGGTGTGCACCTCAGAAAAGTATATAGGTTCATAGATAGGTACCAGGCTATTGGCCCTAGGGCCTATATAAGCCTAGCCAAATGGTACCCTGGCTTTTGCCACCCAAGAAAATTATTTTCCTGTGCCCCTGTCACGCAGAGCCACAGAAGTGATCTCAGGGTGAATTGCCTATCTCTCATCCAATCATCAAGATTTTTCTTGAAGAGTGCTAATGAGGAGCTTTGTTTGATATAGATAGGTAGTTTGTTCCAGAGTATGGGAAGTTTCTGAGACAGGAATCTATCCCTCTAGCATGTTCTGTTTATTGTGGTGACAAGGTTTAGGTCCCCTAGAGCTTGTAGCTCAGAGGGATTGGGATTTCTTTACGTGGAGCATGTCCAACAGCTCTGGGTTTGACATAGCCTTGTATGTTAGGCAGAGATCGCCTCTGAGTAGGCAGTATGCGACAGAGTAAAGCTGGAGTTTTTTGAGACGGTCTGCATAGGGCATCTGTTTGAGGCTGGTAATCCTCTTTGTGAAGTATTTCTGTGGCCTTTCCAGTTGTTGTAGATGTCTTGTGAGGTACATACCAAAAGGGGTGTTGTATTCTATAATGGGTCTAATGAGTGATGAGTAGAGGGGAACAATGACCTCTTTTTTCCTGGATGAGAAACCTTTTGTTATGAGGTGTGCCACGTTGAAGGATTTCCTGACTACTGTGGCGATGTGATTATCAAAGGAGAGACTACTGTCCACCTGTGTCCCAAGGTCTCTTATCACACTTTCGGTGTTAAGTAGACTACCGCTTATGTGGTAGTTCATGGGTACAGAGTTTTTACCAAAAGGGATGACAATGCACTTTTTGGCATTGAGCTTGAGGCCATGGCTTTGACACCAAGTATCTGTCTCAGTGAGGACCTTTTGTAGGATATCCACTTCGTTAGGAGATTTGATTATGGCTCCTAGTTTCCAGTCATCTGCAAACTTTGTTAGCCAAAGACCTTCTGTTTTAGCCTGTACTTCACAGAAGTAGATACCAAACAGGAGAGGACCTAGGACTGAACCCTGTGGTACTGTATGAACTGGTCTGAAGTTGGACTTAAGTCTGCTACTTTCACAGTGTGGGTTCGGTCAGTGAGCCAGTTGGCAACCCATCTTGTGACATAGGGATTTATACCTAGTTTAGTGAGTTTGTCTATAATTCCAGAATAGGGGATGGTGTTGAAAGCCTTGGCAAGATCTAAGCAGGCTGTGTGTACCACCTTACCCTCATCTACAGCTTTGGTGACAGCTTCAAAGAAGTCTATCAGGTTTAGGAGACATGATCTGCCTTTACAAACCCGAACTGGGTAGGGTCCAGAGTTTGAAGATTACCAATGTCATTGTTTATAAGTTCCATGATGATATGCTCCATAGCCTTGCAGACCAGGCTCATCAGGCTAATGGGGCAGTAGTTCCCAGGGTCTGTGGTGGCTCCCCCTTTGTGAAGTGTGATAACCATTACTGTGTGCCATTCAGTGGGCACCAAGCCTGAGGTGAGGCTATGATTGAACATGATACTTAGGTGGGGTGCCAGTTTGTTCTGTAGTTGATGTAGAACACAGCCTGGGATGTTGTCAGGTCCCATGGATGCTGTGTTCTTGGCTTTGGAGATTGTGCTTTTTTACCTGTGCAGCCATGGTTACAGGTACTTTGCATTCTTCCGGTATAGAGATGGGCCCTTTAGGGGATGAGAGAGGGGGTAAAGTTAGCACTGAACCTATTTGCCAGGATGTTGGTGATATCAGTTGGTTCTGTATATTTAGTGCCATTATGCTGTAACTCAGAGCAGATCTGAGTGTTGCCATTGAGATTCTTGACATAGGTATAGAATGCTTTGCGGTTGTCTTTAGACTCAGTGGCGATTTTGTTTTTGTAACTAGCTTTGGAGGATTTTATGAGGTATCTCAGCTTCTTACTGAGGCTGACCACGGAGTTCCTCCAATCATGGGATTTTACTCTTTTTTGCAGCAGTTTTTTTCTTCTGTTGTAGAGTTTGTTTATAGCAGGGGACCACCAGATTGGCTTCCTTTTTTTGGAGGATAACATCTTGGTTCTGTTAGGGATTGCACGATCCATGCACTTGTACAAGTGCTTATAAAGTGCAATTGTATAGGATTCAGCAGTCGTATCTCTATTGTCCATCAGCATGGGTGTCATGAAGTTTGCCACTTCTTCCTTAAGAAACGTGAAGTTGGCTTTGGAGAAATTTTTTACAGTGGTTTCCCGAATGGGTGGTGGGGCTGGGATGTGGATGTCTAGGGTGATTTGCTTGTGGTCGGATCTGACCAATGAGGAATTGACCTTTGGTGTGGAACACTGGTTGCCCATGTTGGTAATGACCAGGTCTAGGATATTGCTGCCCCTGATGGGGGTGTGGATAAGCTGATCCAAGGCATTGGAATTTATGAATTCCAGAAAACGTTGAGCACAAGAGTTGGTACATGAGTAGTTTTCCAAGTTAATGGTGGGGTAGTTGAAATTGCCCATTATTAGGGTGTTAGGTTGTACCCTAATATTTTCCAGTGTATCAAGAAATGAGGAGTGGGAATCCTGGGGCATGGTAGAGGCCCCAAGACCGATTGTTAGGGTACACCGCTCGTTACGGGTCTACTACTAGAGTTGGCTTCCCCTACTTTGACTGAGTGGGTTCTGTCAGTGAGTCAGTTAGCTACCCATCTAATAACATACAGGTTGATGCCTAGCTGGGAGAAGTTTATCTGTTATGCCCGAGTGGGGAATAATGTCAAAGGCTTTGGCTAGGTCAAGGTAGGCATTCTGCACTGTCTTCCCCTTGTTCATGACTTTGGTGACTTTTTTGAAGAAGTCGACCAAGTTTAACAGGCATGATCTCCCTTTGACAAAACTAACTGTGTGGGGTCAAGTGTTTGGAGATTGCCATTGTCCTTGTTTATAAGGTCCATGATAATGTGTTCCATGGCCTTGCAGATCAGGCTAGTTAGGGTGGTGGGCCTATAATTGCCTGGCTCAGTGGACTCTCCACCTTTGTGTAGAGGGATGACAGTGGCTGTCCTCCATTAAGCTGGGATGAAGCCAGTGTTCAGGCTTTGGTTGAATAGGGTGTCTAATAGAGCCGAGAGCTCATGCCTGAATACAGCCTTTGAGAGGGCATTAAGGACATGCTCCCTGGTGATGAGGGGAGGTGGAGCAGGTGCTGGGGTTTCCTGATGAGGGGACGGGGGGGGGGGTGAAGTTTTCACTGAACCTGTCTGCCAGCAGGTTGGCTATATCTATGGCGTTTGTGTATGTGGTGTAATTGACCACCAGTTTAGAGCAGATTTGGGTGTTGCCTTTGAGATTGCAGACATATGTAAAGAAGGCCTTGTGATTGTCCTTGGTGGATGTGGCCAATTTGGACTTGAAGTTAGCCTTAGAGGATTTCACCAGTGACCATATTTGCTTGTTCAGACAAAGGAGAAATTGCTTCCAACTTGGCACCTGCTCTTCTTGGCCGTGGACAGCATTTTTTTTCCTTTTATTATAGAGTTTGTTTATTGCTACTGTCCCATCAGACAAGTTTACTCTTCCTTGAGGAAGATGATTTGGTCCTGTCAGGTATTGCTGAGTCCATACAGCTATGTAGGTGCTCATATAGTTTTTTGGTGTAGGCTTGGACATTAGGGCTAGTTCAAACTGAAGGGACGGTGGCTGTGAATCTACTTATACCTGCTCTGAAGAGATTGTACCCAGCTTTGGCAATTCTTTTTCATTTGACCCTGACGGGGGGGGGGGGGGGTGTCAGGGGAAATGGTGACTTCAAAAGTGATCGCTTTATGGTCGGATCTTACTAAGGAGGATGACACTGTAGGAGTGCTACAATGGCTACTCATGTTGGTTAGGACCAGGTGCAGGATATTTTCACCTCTCGTAGGGGTGTCAACCAGCTGATCCAAGTCGAGGAATTTCTGGGTGTTCATGTTTGGGCTAGAACAGGTCTTCTACTCTATGGTTGGGTAGTTAATGTCACCCATAATCAGGGTAGAGGGTTAAATCTTGATGGATTCAAGTAAATCCAGATAGATGGAGTGGGCATTCTGAGTCATGGTTGGGGGTCTGTAGCTAACTATTATTTGAATAGGTGTTTGTCAACAGTTAACTGCACTTGGAGTGTCTCCTGTGCGTCATACCATTTGACCAGCCTGGAGGTGTGTATGTCTTTGATAATTATTGAAATTCCACCTCCTTTGGCTTTGTAGCCCTCCATTTGGGCTCTAAAAGTATGGTAGGATGAGTAACCTGGTAAGGTTGGGGTGCTCTCCACAGTTCTGAACCAGGTTTCAGTGACTGCGCAAATGTCAGCATCCTCCAGGGCAAGGAATGCTTGCAATGAGTGCAGTTTCATGCTAAGACTCCTAGTGTTTGGCAGCATGACCTTTAAATTTCGTTTATAAGAATTTTTCATGTTGGTAATTTTGTGCTAAAAAAGGCACTATGGGGGAGGCAGGAGCCTTTACCAGAAGCCTAAAGCCCAGGGGAGACAGATGAAGGCCATCTCTGGCAAAGCATCGTGGTCTGTCAGTCATGTCATCCTTGGCTGTCAGGTACTGGATCCCCTTGGAATGACACCAAGAACTAAGCCAGCTGTTAAAGTCAATCACTTTCTGTTTGTATTGACGTATCATTCTGGGTGATGGTAGGATGCTGCTTAAGGCTAGGGATATACCTGCCTGGGGCACACATTCAGTGAGCTCAATCATGTCTGTATTCATATAGTCCAGAGAGGTACGTCTCAAGTCATTCACAACAACATGGACTATGAGAGAGTCATAACAGTACCTGTTGTTAAGAGACTTGAGTGCGTATGCGATATGGCGGATTCTAACACCTGACAAGCAACTTACTGTGACTTTTTCCTTGTCTAACTTGGTGAGGGGCACATCTGTGTGTCTCACGATAGAGTCTACTATGAATAGTATGTTGGGTTTGCGGTTGGGCCTTAGAGGCTCTGCTTTGCAATCACTGAATTATCTTTCTCATTTCATCAGGTTGCAAAAGGGTCTGATCAAGGAGCTGTCAGATACCCTTGAAGGAGCAGTAGCTGAGGGAGCAAGAGAGAAGGTATCTTCCCAGTTAGCCACCCAAAATTTTGTAGCTAACTCTTCCATGAGGCTCATCGCACATACAGCCAAAGGAATGAGTAGAAAGGCAAGTTCCGGCATCTCTATGAGGAGGCATGAGTGGATGTGCCTGTGCAATTTTGCAGAGCCTTTTAAGTCTTCGTTTGTCAATGCACCATTTGACAGCACTTCGCTTTTTGGTCTCAGAGTCAAAGATATGCTATCCAAGCATGAGAAGGAAGGTAAGACTCTTTTTGCCATGGGCATACATTTTTTGGCTCCTTAGAGACCTTACCTTAAAGGTCAGAGAGGCAACAGAAAGATGTGGTTCAAGAAGTCTCTCCTATCAAGACATCCCCCAGAGACAGATGTGGGGGAACAGTAATGGAAGATGCCCCTCTCGTGGCAGAGGAGATCCACAGAACCAAGGGTCCTGGTAGACTTTCTTCAGGAAACTCTTTCAGCGCTCCTGAAAAGAGGCCTGATTGGCCACCTCTGGAGGCAATCAGAGGTTGGCTATCCCTGCACTGGAGAGCCTGGCAGAAGATAATTTACCATATGTGGGTGGAGAGGATAATATCCAGGGGTTACCAAATTCCCTTTTCTCAACAACCCCTCCCAGCAAGAAAATCCCAGATGTTCCACCCAGTCAAAGGGATCAGGTAGTCATTCAAATTCAAAAACTGCTGGAAAAAAAGAGTCATCCAAGAGGTCCCCCAAGTTTAGAGAGGATTCAGAACATACAGAATGTTCTTTTTGGTTCCAAAGAAAACAGGAGGGGACTGAGGACCAGTCCTGGATCACAGCAGATTGAACAAGTCAGTTTAATGTTGCAAGTTCCAAATGGTCATGGTGCAGTCCATACTTCCTTTTCTGGAACGGGACGACTGGATGTGCTCAACAGATCTTCTGGATGTGTGCTACCATATAAAAATGAATAGATGCTCCAGAGAATATCTACGCTTCTGGCTGGGAGCCAGTCATTACCAGTTTAGAGCAGTGCCCTTTGGCAGTGGTAGCAGCTCACCTGAGACATCAAGGATTCTGGGTGTTTCCTTATTTTCACGACTGGCTCATATCCTTCCAGACCAGGCATTCACTTATCTGCACAGGAGAATCTGTTCTTCAAATCCATACTTAACTAGTCATAACCATAAATTACCAAAAATCACATCTGGAACCCTCTCAAACACTAGAGTTCATAGGGGCACTACTGGACACCACTCAATGATTGTGAAAATTCCTTCCTCCAGAGTGGTAACAATCAGAAGACAAACACAGATTAATCAAAAACAAGAAGGTAGCCGCTTGTCATGTTTTACAGGCTTTAGTATCAATGGCCACGTCAATAGTGTTGGTTCCATTAGCCAGATTTCACATGCCAATTCTGCAATGGCTTCTAGCTGCCAAATGGTCAATTATCCACCAACAGATATCAAACTAAATTCTTATAACAGACAAATGTAAAAGGAATCTTTCATGGCGTATTTGGTCAGAACAGTTGATGCAAGGTCGACCCTTTATCCCTCCTCAACCACAGGTCACTGTGACCATGGATGCTTCCTAGATAGGTGGGGGGGGTGGTATTATCTGGAGAAGACAGTCCAAGGACTGTGGTCGACAGACAAGGCCAAACTCTACATAAACATCCTGGAGATGAGAGCACTGCTTCTAGCATTGCAGGCATTTCAGACTGCTCTTTCTCTGTGGAACGGTAGTGATTCAGTCAGACAACATGTCAGTGGTCTGGTACATAAACAAGTAAGGAGGAACCCGATCATACCCTCTGTGTCAAGTAGACTTCAGAGTGTGGCAGTGGGCAATCTCATCCAACTGCTTTCTTATAGTATCGCTCATTCCAGGAAAGTCTAACATCGTAGCGAACAAGTTGAGCAGAGCCATTCTCATGCTTCATGAGTGGTCCCTCAACCAGAAAGTAGTGGAGGACGTCTTCCACACATGGGGCCAGTCTCGCTGTGATCTTTTTGCCTCTCCTCTAAATAACAAATGCAGCAGCTACTTCACCCTAATCCCCCCACCAGGGGAGTACCAGAGGGATTCCCTAATGCACATTTGGCTTCCCGGTCTATTATATGCCTTTGCCCCCATTTCCTTGATTCCCAAATTCCTTCAAAAAGTCAAGTTGAAGAGAACAGCAATCCTCATTCCCCGTTTGGCCTCAACAAATCTGGTTTCCTTTCCTCTGGCCTCATCTACATAAGGAACCCTGGATTCTGGAACCCTTTCTGGACCTTCTGTCACATCTGACAGGAATGCTTCATCCCAACCTTCACAACCTCAAGCTGACTGCTTTGATCCTCCAGTTCCATTGATTGCCAGACAACCTATGCTCTCCTTGCCTGTCCATCATATATTGATGTCCTCCTACAAGAGATCCACTCAAAAACGCTATAGGAATAAATGGAAGAGGTTTGTCATTTGGGCTCAACAACAGAATGTGGATCCTCTCACGGCCCCTATTCACTCTATTCTAGAATTTTTAGCCCACCTTTTCAGTAAAGGAGCAGCTGCTTCTACCATTAAGGTCCGATTAGCAGCCGTCTTAAATTTTCACACTGGGATAGATAACTTATCTCTCATTTCCCACAAACTTTGCAAAACCTTCTTAAAAGGGATCCTGTTGTTAAAGCCTCCCCATAAAGATCCTTCTCCCCCTTAGGACCTTAATTTGGTATCACGTCTGATTGTTCAACTGCCATTCGAGCCGAGCCTGAAGCCACTTGTGATATTAAGTTTCTGTCCTGGAAAACTATCTTTTTAGTGGCTATCACATCTATAAGAAGGATATCAGAAATTCAGGCACTGTCTTACCCAGCCTCCATATTTGATTTTTCATAAAGACAGAGTCTCTTTGCATACCAGCCCCTCCTTTCTGCCCAAAGTCATTTCACAAACAAATATTAATCAGACCATACATTTGCCTGTTTTCTTTCCTAATTTTAGCAATAAGGGCAAATATGTTCTACATTTGTTAGATGTTCATAGACAGGTACTTTTATGTTTGCATAGAACTAAAGAGTTTTGGAAAGCAAGCCAATTGTTTATTGCCTTTGCAGGCCCTGGGAAAGGCCTTCCATTATTCAAAGTTATCTTGTTGAAATGGCTTTCTCATTGCATTTCTTTCATTTATACTTTAAAAGGCATAAATCCTTCCAAATCTATTTGAGCTTACTCAACTAGGGCTATGGCCACATCTGCAGCCTTCCAGACAAATGCCTCCATATATATGATATTTGTGCAGTAGCCACAAGGGTAAACCATCGTACCTTTATCATGTATTACAAGTTAGATTTGGTAGCAAAGGGAAGAGTTTCCTTTTGTTTAATGGTTCTGAGGAATATCCTCCTGTGAGTCCACCCAGGGTAAAGGTAGCTGGGGACTCGGTCCCATATGTGAAGATGAGATGAAAAATTGACAATATCAAATAAAGATGTTGTGTACTCACCTTAACGTTCCGTCTGAATAGTCAATTTTTTCATCTCTCCTCACATTCCCTCCCTCCAACCCCCTTCCTTTGGTTTTCTGGTTGCACGGGAAGCTTTCTTTGGTTTTCTGGTTGCACAGGAAGAGAATTTCAGGTCATTCTTTGTTATTTCTAGTACTCCAGAAATGGTCTCCTTAAAAATCCTTTTAACATTAAAATGTATTCCTTCCTCTGTGATGATAATTCTAGTAAACAAGATTTGAGGTAACAGGGAGAGATACATTGTGGCTAAGAGGAGATATCCAGGAGCTTTTTGGTTGTCACAAGATCAGTAATGGCCGAGTTGGATCTGATGGATCGGATCCAGACCCATATGTGAGGAGAAATTAAAAAAATCGACAATACAGATGGAACTTTATGGTGAGTACACAACTTCTTTTTTATGTAGTATTTCCAATACTTTAGCATCATATATAATCAGTGTCAAATCGGAATAGTTTAATTGCAATATATTTCACTTGGTATCGTTATATTGAGAATTGGTATCTAATGGTTGCAGTATACAAAGAACTTTTGTAGCTTGTGTACATCTGTAATGCTGAGCTGTCTTAGTACCACACACATATGCTGTTTGCGTATGACATTCTTGTTATGTCAGGTGTGGCAGTTTGCACCTCTAAGAAGGGGAGGGGGCTGCCTTTAAGTGGAGTATAAAACACAACAAAAACATCTGCATTCTATTCCAGAAACTGCATAGTGTGATAGCTCTTTCTGTATAACTTGTTTCCTAGCTGCATGTTCCTTATTTTTTAGGCTGCTGCAAAATGTTGTCACAAACTGCTTAAGTTCAGGTTCATTGCCATAGCCTGGAGACAGATTCTGATAAAACCACTGTAACAAAAAAAAGACAGAGTAGTATATACTAGTTATGTAGTGATACACATTCTTCAATGACTGTACAGTGCACTGAATACATTATATAAGGACTAGTGAAAACTAAGCTGCTTTTAAAATTATAGAGTAAATAGCTGCCTATTGTCATGGTTCTGATTTCATGTTATGGGTCTGTGGTGCTCCATTCTGGACCAGTATACATGCATTTGATCGACTGGTGGATGGTCGATCGGGTTATTGCCAAAAGCAGTGCGGCAAAACCTCAAAAAAACGATCACACTTGTTGCGAATTGCAAAATATCTCCCCCTTTTTAACCCATAGTAGCGCTTGTTTAGGTGTTAGAGCAGTCAGAAATGTCGAATTCGGTGATGTTTACAACATTCCGACCGTTCGGCATTACGAAATTCGTGGATAAAACCCAGTGAACTGTATGATCGAGCAGTGTGCGCTTGACTAAATGAATGTATTCCTTCTGGACCAATGTTGTCCACCTGTTAACCACTACAACCCTTTATTCCTGTCATACTGGTTCAAAATCATACAGATGGCACTGCCTTGTCACCAGTTTAACAAAGCTCATTGTCAGTTTTAGTCTTTGCAATCAAGAGGTCTCTTACCACCAGTACTTTGGTTGAGCTGTGGGAACGCCAGCACTACAAAATTTGCTAGTGACAATAGTCCACAGAAAAACTGCAAGAGAATTTCACTTCAGCAGCCACAGAGCCCTAAAGATTTTGGTATTGTTAGATGTGTAACCATAACCTTAGATAAATATTTCTTTCTCACTGAACACACTTAACTTACCTGATAAACAGTCAGCATCTGATTAGAACTGCTTTTCAGCCACTGTGTGTGAGATCCATGAAATGTTCCTAATATAGCCGAAAGTGCCATTTCTTTAGAGTACTGTTGCTATGGTGCTTTACTTGTTAATTGTTTTGATGACCAAAGTTTGCAGATATGCACTTGACCCTTTCCAGTCTACACACACACCCACCCACCCATGTCACTTAAGAAGTACTATGGACTGTCTAAGACAAATTGTCTTTCCTTCATTGTATACAAGCCTTCTGACAAAAACTATCTTGCAGAGGCTTACCCATCAGGGTTTCCAGTTGATACCTTTTTGAAATTCAGGGCATTATAACTTTGATACTCAGAATGGCAGAACTGCAGATGTGCATAAGGAGAAAAGTATACTACGTTTGATAGTGCAGTATTTCAGAATATTCACCTAATCAGAGCTACAGAGACTGTGGAGATAGTACAAGCTGTGTTGGGGAGAATGCTAGGAGAAGCCTCACCTCTCAAAAATACTTTAAAGGTATAGCATCAAGTTTCAGTAGATGCTGGATGGCTGGTTGGCTAGTTATTTGTTTGCTAACTGATTGTTTAACTCGGTCATAATTTGCAAAGTGTTTGATCCTGTATTATTGATCTTGCGCTCCCAATAAGAAGCCTTTTGCAACTGTTATCTGACACCAACTCTCTCCTACCCAAGCATGATGCAATTCCCATTTTTCTCTTAGAACATAGTAACACACTTCACTGTTGAGATAGTATAGTACTTCTGGATTAAATCCTCTGTCCATCAAAAGTCTAACCATCCAGTGTTGTTTGGATACATTGTCTGTTTTTTTCTACAGTGTTTTTAAACATTTTCTTTAGTCAGTCTTGGAGTTTTCTTTCCCTTATTGAGTCTTCTTGCCATTCATTTCATATGCTTCTACATTTACCTGCAAGCATCACTCCACCCATTGCCTGCTCACTGCTTGGGGTACTGTATGCCCCTCTAACAGTCCTTCACCCAATGACAAGATAATGTTGTGTGTGTGTGTGTGTGTGTGTGGGGGGGGTTCTTGGCTACTCTGTCCACGAAAGCTTTAAATTGCCACTTACAGATGGTTACATTCCAGAAATGCCTCCTGGACCAAATGAAACAGAAGCTGGAAGGAATAGAGGACAAGGCTGTCCAGAAAGAGGTGTTAGATGTTTGCAGCACCAGTTCCCAGATTTCTTAACACACGCTATACTGTGGATTTGATACTCTAGAAGCATCAAGCAAGACAGCTGCCTCAGGATCAGTCATCAAAAAACATGCTTGGCTTAGAGAGTAGTCTTTACCCGACCATGTCAAAGCGGAAATTCTCGATGCTCCCTTAGACAAGCATTTCCTCTTTTGACTCAAGGAATAAAGGGTTTTAAAAGACTGGAGGAGAAGGCTAACACTGTGCAAACTGTTAAAGAATTTCTGCAGGTTCCACTCCACAGGTTCAAGTAGAAATTTCCCTACCAGGTCCTGGTCCTTTCCTCCTTCCCAATCAACACCCAAAAGTAGAAATACCAATAAGGCTAGACAGCAAAAAAGGTGGTAAGCTGACCTCAGACCTAGGCATAGCAGATACCAACTGTAAGGATCCGGCAAAGAGCAGTTATGACTCAGAACAGCACCACCCTGTCCCCTCCCAAACCCTCTTTCAAAGCTAGGGGGCAGACTGTCCCTGTTACTAAATCAGTGTCAAGCCATCACCCAGAACAGGTGAGTACTAGAAATCATCAGGGCCAGAAACAAAATACATTTGTTTCCATTTCCAGTTTCTCAGGCATTCCTGTTTTTCCAAACAAATGACTCAGAGGATCAGGCTCAGATCAAAGACCTCCCAGCACATGGATCCACAGAACAAGTTACCTCAAAGAAGTTATGAGCAGGTTTTTACTACAGACCCAAATTCATGGTGGTCACCAAGTTCAGAATGCTCACCCTTACTGAATTTGTTACAGCCAGGGACCTCTTGAGAACACTGGAATACATGGCCTCTTGCATCCTTATGAGACTACACATGAGGAAAGTACAGTGGTATTTGGTAAGCACATGGTGTCATCTCCAACACCCCATGAACTTTAAAATCACACTGTTTCCTTGCATTAGCAAAGAACCGGTGTGGTGGATAAACTCATACGAACAAAACAAAGGAGTCCCCTTCTCTTTACAGACAGGATTACAGTTCCAGTTCCCCATCCACTGGTCCAGGTTACACTTGAATTTGATTAGGGAGGAGCTCAGCTTCACATCAATAGGATGCCTGCTCCATATGGAGTAGTAGTCACTGAGACACCTACATTTCCCTCCATCTTGTCCTGTTTATGTTGCAGATATGGTTTAAGACCCTAGAATGGGTGTTTCTGATGCTCTTTATTTTGCAAATGTGCAACATCTCCATCAGAATGGTATCAGGTGATGCTTTGCAGGCTAGGAATAGATTGCCTCGCAGCAGTCTGTAGGAGACCGAATATAGGGATAGGGCTTTGAGGCAGCCCATGCAAGACATGTTGTGTACATCATGTATTGTTTTTGTGAGGAATGCTCCAGTTGTTGCAAATGTCTGCTCAGATACACACCAGAGGGTGCATTGTACTCTGTGATTGATCTGGTGAGGTCCACATTAAGAGGACCAATGACATTTCTGGACTTAAATGACATATCCTTGCTTATAAGTTGTGCTACTTGGAATTATTTTCTAACCACCATAGACAAGTGGTGGTCAAAGGCCAGGCTACTGTGTATATGTGTTCCCAAATCCCTGATTAGTGTGATCATTTCCAAGGGTGGCCATCTTTCCAAAGGATACTGTTTTGCATACCTTTGCTTTAAGTTTTAGACCATGGCTCTGGCATCAGTTATTTTTTTTTTTTGTGTAAGTCCTCCTTGAATGATATTTGTGTCATTGAGAGATTTGATGACTGTGTGTCTAGTTTGTAGTCATCTGCAAATCTAGTCAGCCAGAGGCCCTTCATTTTGGCTTTCACTTCAGAGAAGTAGATGGCAAAAAGGATAGGCCCCAGCACTGAGCCCTGAAGGACTCTGGTAGTGATTGGCCTTTTGGGGGGGTAGCCTTCCTTATCCTAACTTCTTGGGTCCTCTCTGTGAGCCAGCTAGCTATCCATCAGGTGGTATATGGGTTTATGCCTATTTTAGTGAGTTTATGTACAATGCCCGAGTGAGGTATTGTATTGAATGCTTTGATTAGGTCAAGGTAGGCAGTTTGCACCATTTTGTCTTTGGCCATTGCTTTAGTGACCTACTCGAGGAAGTCCACCAGGTTGAGTAGGCATGATTTTCCCTTGATGAATCCAAACTGTGTTGTATCCAATGTCTGTAGATCTCTTATGTCATTACTTGTCATGTCTTTGATTATTTTTTTCATGGCTTTGCATATGAAACTAGTCAGACTTATGGGTTTGTAGTTGCCCAGGCTTGTAGATTGCCCCCACCCCTGTGATGAGAGATAACAGTTGAAGTTCTCCATTCACATGGCATGAAACCTATCAGGGGGCTATGGTTGAATAGAGCAGTGTTCCCTCACATTTGTGAGGAATAAGCTAAGGATCTTAGCTTCCCTAGTGGTGCATGAACCAACTGGTCCTGGGTGTTTGTTAATAAAGTCCAGGAATCTCTGGGTCTGCATGTTTGAGGTTGTGTATGATTCCCAGTTTATACTGGGGTAGTTAAAGTTGCCCATGAATGTCACATTGGGTTGAATAGGGCAAGTCTGCAGTACATTTAAGTATGTGTTATGGGATCCATTGGTTATGGAGGGGAAACTGTAGCTTGCCATGATGTGGTTTGGGACTTCGCTGATAATATTTTGGATGTGGAAAGCACACATGCATCAGACTGTTTGACCAGCCTTGAGGTGGGTTTGTGTTTCAT
This sequence comes from Protopterus annectens, assembly GCF_019279795.1. Taxonomy (NCBI): domain Eukaryota; kingdom Metazoa; phylum Chordata; order Ceratodontiformes; family Protopteridae; genus Protopterus; species Protopterus annectens. The sequence goes on along the minus strand of NC_056744.1, from coordinate 69,983,978 downwards.
GTAAATTGAGAATCCCCCACATTTTATCCCTTCCTGTGCAGTAGATAGTCTAAATGTTTGGAAGGCATTGCAGCCCTGCACTTCCAGGATGCTTTCCATGGCATTAAACTAGGTCTCAGTAACTGAGCAGATGTCTATGTTCTCCAGGGTGAGGAGGCTTGGGGGGTTAGAGTTTCTTGTTTAGACTCCTGGCATTGAGCAGTAACACCTTTAGATTATCCTGGGTTGGTTTAGCTATATCAGAATGTTTATCAGGTTGGCGATGCCTAAAAGAGCCATAGTGGGGTAAACAAAGTTTCAGTTAATTAAAGCCACCACTTTAAAGTTTCAGTAAATATTCAAAAGCCTTGAGGAGACAGGTGTAAATCATCCCTGACAAAGCAGCATGACCTGTCAACCATACCGTCACATGCAAACAAACATTGCACCCCCTTTGAATGATATCAAAAACTAAACCAATTATTAAAGTCAGTTATCTTCTCTTCATGCTGTGGCATCATCCTTGAAGAAGTTAGATTGCTGCTCAGAGGATAAGCTCATACCAGCCTGCAACACATAGTGAGAGAGCTGCATAATGTCTCTCTTCATATAGTTCAAGGTGGTACATCTCAGGTCATTTATGCCTATATGGACTATGACTGAGTCATAGTGATATTTGTAAATGTCCTTCCATATCAGTGTTGCAGTATTCTTCACTGAAGGGCTCTCCTTCCAAAGGTAGACTAATGTCCGGCCAGTATACCAAAGCCTTTGGATTTCATAGGCACCATACGTCACACGTTTGCTCCCTGCATAGGACATAAAGGTGACGTACAAATGCTAATACTCGGAATTTCTTTGACGCCAGTCTGAACACCATTATTGAACATTGGTCTGAACACTCATCTGCTGTGCTGGTTACCAAACCATCTTCAGATAAGTACCCTGTTGAGGTGTCTTTTTTTTTTGTCAGTATTGTTGTTCCTTGTGTTCATGTCAAGAAGGCAGGACACCATTTAACCTATTCTACCCACCCAAGTGGGAAGAGATTTTTACTCCAGAATTTTTTTTTGGTTCCTTGGAAGGAGGGGACTTCGAGACCAATTCCAGACCTCTCACTCCTCAACACTTTCTTCATGTTCTCTTCATTCCGGCTGTTGTCTCTTCATTCTTTGTTTCCTCAAACTCTCCCCCAGGCCTTCTTGGTCTCTCTAGGCCTCAAGAATGCCTATCTTAGCATCCCTGTTCACCTTCTGTTCAGGAAATGTTCATGTTTCTCTTTTTCTTTCTCTCATTTTCAATTCTCTGCTTTGCTCTTTGTACTTTCTACTGCCCCAGGGTGATTCATCAAATGTTTTGCTCCTGTCATTGCCTTTTTCAGGCTATGACGGATACAGATATTCCCTTATTTTGATGACTTGCTTATTCATGCTCCTTCTCCCAGCAGTCTTCAAGAAGATCTTCACTTTACCACTTGTCTTTTACAAAGTCTGGGGTTCACCATCAGTCTCAAGAAGTTGCTGCTTATGTCCTCCCAACATCATATTTTTCTCGGTTGTAGGATTTGGACCATTTCCATGTTGGCCTTTCTTCCTGCTCCAAAGGTTTTGTCTCTGACAATCTTCTTCCAGTCTCTTCTTCCTCTGTCCTCTCTTACGGCCAGGGAATTTCTCAGGATTCTGGGGTTTATGACCCCCACCATTCCCATGCTTCCTCTTGCCAAGCTCCATATGATGAAGCTTCATTGGTACCTAAAATTGGTGTGGTTTCAACATTGCTACTCCCTGGAGTTCCCTGTTCCTTTGCTTCCTTGTCTCAAACTCAAGCTGTAGTGGTTGATTCAGCAAATTTCCCTCAATCCAGAACTGCCCTTTCATGCTCCATTTCCTTCTTAAGAACTGTTCACAGACACCTCAGACCTGAGGTGGGTGATTCTTGTGACCCTCTGAAAGTTCAGGGTCTGTGGTCTCTTCATCAGATGTAAGACCACATTAACATAAAAGAGATGAGGGTTCTTCTTCCTGCTCTACAGGCTTTTATTTCTCTCCGCAGCCTCTTGAAAATCTTCACAGACAATATAATTGTGATGTGGTATATCAACTTGCAGGGGGGGGGGGTATGAGGTCTTAGCTCCTTTGAAGGCTAGCTCTTCAGGCCTGGGATCTGGCTATCAGTTGAATCTTCAGGCAGTTTACATTCTTTCAGAGCACAATCTGGTGGCAGGCTCTCTGAGCAGGTCCAGAACACAGGTTCACACTTGGATGCTTCACAGAGAGGTGTTCCTTGACATAGTACATCGGTGGTAGATCTTTTTGCCTCCCCTCTGAACAGACTACTTCCTTTATTCTGTTTGACAGTACTAAGTCCTGTGGCTTGGAAAGTGGACACCCTGTCTTTTCCTTGGAAGGGAATGTTTCTTTACTCCTTTCCTCCCCTTTTGGTGTCAAGAGTTGTACAGAAGATCAAGCATGACTCTTCCAAGATCTTGATGGTGACTCCCTTTTGGCCCAGACAACACTGATTCCCCTTCTTTTTCATCTGGCTAGGGGCAATCACCACAGGTTACCTCACTGAGCAGATTTTCTGACACAAGACAAGGGATCTCTTATCTAGCCTCACTTGTCTACTCTTCAAAGACACTGTAGGGGATAGGGTTTTGTTCGCTTTTAAGCACATCTTTTCTGTGGATGTACTTTGGGTTCTGCAGGAGGCCAGGAAACCCAATACTAGAAAGTCATATCTGTCTAAATAGAAAAGACTTTCTGTCTGGTGTCTCTCTTGCCATCAGGATCCCTTCTCAGTAGGGGCTCCTCTAGTTATCTCTTATTTGTGTGATCTGATCCATACTGGCTTGGCATATTTCTTCATTTAAAGCTCACCTTTCAGCTATCTCTGCTTGTCTGCCCTTGATCCCTTCTTTGGGCTCTTAGATTCAGGTCAAGCAATTTCTGAAAAGTGTTCTTTATATCAGGCCCCCCCTAGAAAGTCTATTACTCTTTCCTGGGACCTACATTTTGTTCTTGAAAAATTGACTCGGGCTCCTTTTGGACCTGCCAGTTCAACTTCCTTACAGCTTTGTGCTTGGAAGACTTAATATCTGAGCTTCAGGCTCTTATGGTCATTTCTCTTTTTTTAATTTTTCACAGTGTTTGTCTCTTCATAGTAATCCTTCTTTTATGTCCATGATGGTTAATACGTTGTCCCTTAATCAGTCTGTTCAACTTCCTTTTGTTCTTTCTCCGCAGTCTGCCAGTGAGAAAGCCCTACACACTGTTCTGATATTATTTGGATAAAACATTCACAAGTCTGAGCAACGTTTTGCTTCTTGTTATCTCAGGACTTTTGGTTTAGGTGTTTCCAAACAAACCATTTTCTCCTGGATCTCTAAGGCCACTTCCTTTCTTGAAAAATGTCTTTCTTCATCTGTAAAGGCACACTCTAATAGGGCAGTTGCCTCTTCTAGTGCCCTTTTCAAGGGGTTTAGACACCAATTCCATTTTTGAAGTGGCTACTTGATCCTTAATTCATACCTTTACTAAGCATTACAAATTGGATGTTGTTTTCAGGCCCAGGGCAGGTTTTGCTAGGGCTATTGCGTAGGTTATTGGGGGCTGTTCTGTGCATTCCTTCTCCCAGTCTTCTTAGCTCTTGTACTCCCCTTTGGTGAAGAATACTGCAACATTGATATGGAAGGACATGGTACAGTTGTGTAAAATCTTACCATACCAGTAGATGTCCTTCTCTTCACTGTTGTAGTATTCGGTCCATCCCCCCACCCCGTTATGGTTCTTGCTGCTGTCTTTTGTTACCCTCCTGGCCGAGGGGTTCTTGATTTTTTTTTTTTCCTTTTGAGCTTTTTCTTCTGGATGTATGTACTCTACATTGTCAAAAAAGTACTACACCAGTCAAACCCAACAACTGCCAGTCAATAAATGTGATGATGGTGAAAAATGAGTGTCCGGTTTCAAGACATTCAGTATCCATGAAATTAATATTCATGAGATCAAATTGGTGTATTACAGGATTGCATAGTTTGAATTAATTAGTATTATTTAAAGGCTGTTAGTTTGAGAAATGGTGTTTTGAAGAAGTCTGTGGAGGATAGGTGAAAGCGCTTAACCTGATGTACCAATAAACAACAGTTTTAGTATTTCTTGTCTCTTTCCTTGGAACCGGACACTCATTTTTCACCAGTTATATCGCATTTATGCTTTACATTGTCCTTGGGGGTATTTTATTCCTTCTGAGACAATTCAGTTCTGAGTATTTGGGTGCACTCCTGAACTGTACTTTCACTTTGATCTGCTGGTGAAGACCAGCACTTGTGAAACAAGAGCAGGGTTAGTAGTCAAGCTTCTTTACAGCAAAAGCTATTCTAATTGTTCATTTTTTATTAAGGTGCAGTTTTGCTTCACAGAGTTCAGAGACTGCCTGCTACAGCAAATCATTTGCTCTTTGTATGACTTTTCTTACCATAACTGTAACATAGTAGCTGTTGTCTGAGTAAATTTTAAGTTAATGGTTGAGCAGTTGTTTGGTTAATACTGAGGAAGAAGTTAGCTTTTTATTTTAAGCTAAATACCTATGTACTGTGAAATGTGTACATGTAGCAAAGTACATATTTGCTTAGTTTATTCAATGAAACTATGATGTTGGCAACTTGGCATAGTTATGGTGAGTTTTGTAATGAGGTAAATAGAGAAGTCCAGAAAAATTATGTAGTCTTTGTGAAAGATTCTGCATATACTTTAAATGAGGATAGAGCGTGCCTTTTTAGCGAGACACTTTACAAAGTAACTTTGTCTTAGATACACTAGGTTATGAACAGTGCAACACATTTCCAACATATTGTAAGGTTGATTTGCCAAAGGCATTTGTGCATCAGAAAACCTTTGGTGAAGATAAAATTTGTGCTGTAAGACAGCTTTTTTAACATACTGGAATATGACTGGGTGGTCTAACTATTCCTTAAGTGACCATTTGGGAAAGTCCCAAGTGGTGGTGCCAGGCTGTTTCTGATTGTGAGGCATTGTCATCATTAGGTTAGTTAAACCAAATCTGGAGCTCTAAAAGTGGTGAAGTGAACAGAGGATATTGTGCATTAGTCTTCCAAGTCATCTGTTGAGGTCAGTGTGGAATGGACATCCAGAATAAGAGTGACAGTGATCTTTCTGTAATGTGTTATAAATCAGTACCCATCATCTTTCTTTTTCAGGATCTTGTAAGGGACACCTTTGGACTTGTAGATTTTCCATTAAAGTCTGTTTCTTTTATGGTATTTAATTCTTATTGATTTAATTCCATTTGTGGGCCCATAGCTGAATCATCTCTACCTGAGATACGTCTCAGTAGCATAATGCAGGTTATTTTTTTAATTAGAATTTGTAAAAGTCAAGAAAATCATCTGAAAAGTTTTACAAAATGTCCAGAAGTTGCTGTTTCTTTGCTGGAGGTACTGGAAATTTTCTAATTAGTTGCTGATTGGTCGATATTCTTTGTGTTGCTTGGAAGGGTACTATAATGCTGACAAGATAAATGGTAGATGAATTAGAGATTCATATATAGACTGACTCTCTAATCTTCTGATGATTGATGTATTTTCTGCTACAAATACATGTCCTCTGATAATTTTGTTGAATTGCATTACTTTTAAAATGCACAGTTATCGCACATACTGGTTTATATTTTTTTGGATTGGAGGTCTAAGCAATGTAAAGATACAGATTCTATGACAGTACAGATAATACTTTGTTGGAGTAATTCACTTCATCTTTTTACATTTAAAAGTGTCTGATTTAGGACTCCCACTGACTGATTTTATAGCTGCAAGTTCCTTAGCTACAGACCATTTGCAGTAGACTTGACCATTACTTTGAATGCATTTAGAAAGTTCAGGACAGTAGTTACATCACTGGTGGTTGAAAACCGGGTAGAATCTAACAGTTGCTTTCTGTATAACATAGTTGAAGTATTCTTGGAACTGGAAGAATTTGAATCTCATGTCATTGTCAGCAGTTCTCACACAACTTAGAATGATTTTATTCTCTGCAGTATATCAGCATTGGAGTAAGGTGTAACATTCTTACCACCTATTTGTCACTGGATTGTAAAAAGTATGTGCTGATAGTTTGGGGCAGAATATTTTAAACCATAAAGTTCCAAGCAGGTACTGAGTGTGTAGATTAAATTGTCAGCATTTTGCTAACTTTCAGTACTTTTACTCAGAAGTGTCGGATGTTGTAAACAAAATGTCCTTACAAATATGAAGGCACCAAGACTGTTGCACACTTCTTTATTCACAATCCACAGGTTAAGCACTTTCATCCAGTTGCTGTTGGACTTCTTCAGAACAATGAACATTACTAACTCAACCTTTTTTTACCCCTCCCTGTAAATCAATTAAACAATTAAAAGTAATTGGTAGGTTAAAATTCCCTTAAGCATCAGTTAAAATTGCTTAGTATTGCACCAACCCCACCTATTTGTTAGACACATAAAATGCATGTTAAAATTCAGAATACTGTCTCATTCTGACAATAAAATACTAAACAGTATCAAAAATTGTTGCCAACGTATCCAAGTAAATTAAATAAATGCTACGTACACTAGTGTTGTGTATGTTAACCTAAAATGTGTTTAATTTTTAGTATGGCTGCAATACTGACACTGTCATTAATGCCAGGAAAAATGGTGACATCCAGTCTCAATTGCCACCTTAGTTCGCATACATCTAAATCCAGGTCTATCACCCTGGTCTGCCTGTCCTTCACCAACTGTTGTAATACCAAAAATTTAAACTTGTGGTTTGGATTTTGCATTACATGTCTGGCTAGGGCATTCGTTGACTTCATATTTTTATTGTCAGCACTGTGCTCTTTAATTCTGTCCTTAAATTGCCTGCTGGTCTTGCCAACATAAAAGGCAGAACAATGCTGACACTTAGCTATATAAATTAAATTTCTGCTGTTACAATTGAAATGACCATGGAAGTAGAACTTTCTTCCATTAGTGAATATGGTGTCTCATAAATATATGCGCATGCATTGCATCTGCCACATTTAAAATTACCAGGCATTCTACTGCTTTGTTGTGAGTCGATATGAGCCCCCATTTCCAAAAATTCTTTGAAACATCTGTCTCTTCTATATACTATTCTGGGGGATCCCCCTGTCTTATCTACATGGGAGCCATCAGCTACTAATATCCTTCAGTTTTTCAGGATGATGCAAACTACCCACTCAACATCTTGATTATACGTAGTGATAAACAACAAATCCTTCCCCATTTTGCTTTTTATATCTACCTGGTTGTTGCGTGGCATGCTAAAACCATTGCCATTCTCATGGTCCACATTCCCACTCAAAATGGCCCTATAAACACCCTCAGTTCTTTTGTGTTTGACCTCCTTTACCAGAATTTTACAAAGAGCCTTTGGGTAACCCCTTTCGATAAATAAGCTTGTCATATACTCAAGTTCCCATAAAAAGTCTTGGTCAGCTGATGTCATTCTTGCAGCCCTTACATATTGTCCTTTGACAATGGATTTCTTCAGATGGTAGGGGTGCCAACTACCAAATTCTAAATAAGAATTGGAAAATGTGGGCTTCCTGAAGATGTTGGATTTCAAGATGTTACTCCTATTGTCAATAGTTAAGCTAATGTCCAGGTACGGAATATTGACCCTACTGTACTCATGTGTGAATTTAAAGAAATCAACTGTGTGGTTAATGTACTGCAAAAAGTGTTTCAATGTCTCTTCGTCTCCTTCCCACACAATAAAAATATCAATCAAGAATCTGGTGTAATGCCTTATATATACCCAAAATTCACTTTGAAAAATGTGTTCTTGTTCCCACTAGGTCATAACTAAATTTGCATATATGGGGGGGTGCAAGCCGCCCCCATAGCTACGCCAGTCACTTGTTTGAAGTATTGTCCCTCAAAGTGTAGAAAGTTGTTTATATATAAACAACAAAGACTATCAGTGAGTCCCAGCTCTACCTTCCAATAAAATTTATTTCGTTGAACAGTTCCTTCTCTAGCGCCTCGGCCAACCAAATTAAATAGTTATGAAAAAGATCTGGTAGAAAGAAAAAAATCTAAATTAACTAGAGACATTAGAGACTATGACCACAAGAGGGCGTTTGTATTTCCTAGCTTTCAAAGAAACAGGAGAAAGAGTGTCTCTTTTCAAAAAGGAAATCCTGCTTCAGAAAAATATGCCAGTAAGAACTTCCTGTCTGGTGAAAGTGGAGGGTCCTCATGGGAAGAAGATGACAGAGAAACTTTTCCTAGACTGCCAGTTGCAGCAAACCCAGAAGCATTTCATAAAACCTACTCAGAATCGAATGGACATTATACCAATACCAGGAAAAGGGGCTGGAACAATCCAGAACGCCAGAGAGACTCGGGCGATGGACAACATAAGAAAGGTAGATGGACATAACTTACATAGTAATTATGTTGTTAACTTGTCCAGTTATAAACTAGACAAGATAGAAATGTCTGTTTTAGAGAAGGGTTTAAAATTTGTACCCACATGCTTACCTAAAAAGTATGAGGTTAAAACTGAATTGTTCCAACTATGCCGAAAAATGCATTTAAAGGAACACTTCTTTAGATTAAATAAAGCAACTGAGTTAGATACTAACTGTGATGTTTTACTTTCATTAGATAGTGAAACAGAAAGTGAAGAAAGTTTTTATTCATGTGCATCGGGTAGTGAAGATGAAAACAATGCTTATGACTTATTAAATACACATATGCTTAAAGATAATAACTATTTTTACCTCCATGTAAAAATTCTAATATAGTACGTTTGAATCTCTACTGAATACAATGTTAGAAAAGGAAATAGAGGGCTTTATGAATAAAAAGCATACTTATAATCTAACAAAATTGGAATGGGAAAAGTTGCAACAACTGAGTAAAAACTGTAATATAGTCTTTAAACAAGCAGACAAAGGGGGAAATTAGTTATATTAAATTCTCATGATTATTATAGTATGTGTATGCAACATCTAGATAACAACAATGTATATTGTAAAACTAACATTAATCAGCTATGTCAAGCAGAAAAGGATTTTGAAAAATTATTACAGAAAGGTGTGAGATTACACTATCTAAGTCAAATGGATATAAATAGAAAAATAAATGTAAAGAACAGAAAAATTGCAAAATTCTTTTGCTTACCTAAAATTCATAAAGATCTGAACCGACCACCTGGTCGGCCTATTGTGTCAGCTTTTGGATATTTTACTTATAATCTTTGCATCATGTTACATGAAATATTGATAAAGAAAGTTCTGTTGTTACCTTCTTATATACAAGATTCATATGATTTTCTAAGGAAAATAAAAGATATATATTGGGGTGAAAATATGTATTTTATTACGGTGGATGTAGAGAGTCTCTACACTAATATTTCCCATATTTTGGGCTTGGAAGCTATAAAATTCTTTTGAATGATAGTCCTAAAACATATTATGTCCTGGAACTGGTGGAATTCTGCTTGAAAAATAATTTTTGAATTTAATGGCACTGTTTATAGACAAGTTACAGGTACTGCTATGGGGGCAGCGTTTGCACCAGCCTATGCTAACCTGTTTATGGGGCTATTTGAAAATGAACATCTTTATAGGTTGCCTTTCTTTCAAAATAATGTTCTAAGGTATTTTAGATTTATTGATGACCTAATTTTCATTTGTCATGGGGATTGGGAGACATCAGATAATTTCATTGATGAATTAAATAATAACAGATTTGGTATAAAATTTAGTGACATACAAAAGGAAATCAGGTTAATTTCTTGGATATTTCACTTAGGGGCAATAATGGCTTTCCCATATATACTAGTATTCATAGAAAATTTGATGAAATAAGCTGGAAAATGTGGGGAGATAGTTGCCATCCCCCCCATACGTTGTCAGCCATCCCCTATGGGGAATTTTTGAGAATAAAAAGACTCAATTCTGATATTAATATGGCTTTTAGGGAGGCCTATAAAGTGGCTGAGATATTTAAAAATAGAGGGTATAACCCAGATGATGTAGAAAATAGCTTGCATAGAGCCTTTAAACAGAGTAAGGGCACTACTAGACAAAATAACTATCAAAGGAGCAATAAATATGGGACTGAACAGGAGAGAATGTTTTTTGTTACAAAGTACACTAACTTCTCTATGATTGGTAATAAAATCATTATGGAATATTGGAATTTTATTAAAAAGATATAACATCACTGAAAAATATAAAATTAATGACATCATATAGAAAGGGGAAAAATATACAGGACTTTCTGATACACAGCATTTATAAAAAGCCTTGTACTAATGAATTAAATGTTGTGAAGAATTTGGGAACATTCCCTTGTGGAAAATGTGCTATATGTAAACATGTTGTAAATGAAGTGAATAAAATAAATGGCAAAATTTTTGTTACAAAAGGCAAATATACATGTATAAGCAAAGGTGTTGTGTATGTCATATTCTGTGATTGTAACAAATATTATATTGGAGAAACAAAAAGAATGCTAGCAGATAGGATAAAAGAACATATTAGAGATGTTAAAAATAATAAAATTACTAGTCCTATTGCTGAACATTTTAACTCAGTGCATCATGGAAATATTGAGAATATAAAAGTGTCTGTTCTGGAACATGTTCCATTATATTATAATGATGTTGATAGGCAAAAAAAATATGTTAAGACAAAAGGAATGCATTTTGATTATGAAATTTGGGACTTTGCATCCACATGGAATGAACAGAGAATGTAACTGGCAATGTCTTGTTTAAGACTATGACTTTAAATATATTTAAGCTATGTGATTTGATAGTTTAATTATGTAATTGATTGATTACTTGGTTTTTTGTATATATTGCAAGTGTTTTATGAGTTTTACTGTTTTACTCTGTAAAGGCTGTTGGCCGAGGCGCTAGAGAAGGAACTGTTCAACGAAATAAATTTTATTGGAAGGTAGAGCTGGGACTCACTGATAGTCTTTGTTGTTTATATATATACATCTTGTTTGCTGTTGTTTGAATATGTAGAAAGTTGTTGTTTAGTACCACCTGCATTAGTGTAGTAAGAATGTTAACTCCATGCTTGAATTAAGTAAAGCAGGAGCCGATTCAAGTTTCCTTTCAAGTTTACTTCTTATTTGGGACACCCCTGATGGGTCTGATGTTACTGCGTCACTGTGTATGGGCCAAACTGAATGTGGTAGATTTGAAACTGACATTGATTTGGTAGACATTAAGATGTACTACAACAGCGGTTTGAATACGCATAGAATTGAGGTGGAAAACAATGTTGGAGAAGTTTGTGATAGCAACGAGCTGAGAAACCTCCATCAGCATGGCGTTAGTAATTGTAAAAAGGGCCTCAATCATAATGATGCACTCTTAGATTAATTCGCAGCTGGTGGTGTGCTATTTTGGAGCCAACTACTTTTTTTATTTTTACATCACTTTGTTCATAGGTTCATAGGATGTTACTAGGATATTGACCTGAGGTTCTTTGCAAGAATAGCCATTAAATCTCAATATAATAGATGAGAGATATTGTCTATGCCCAATGTTTTTCTAGCAAGGACTACCCATGTCCAGGAGAGAAGCCGAAGCAATCACAGGCAGAAATTTATGGTTTCCAGTCATCCAGGTTGCACTTAACAGGGTCATTGAGGTGCTCTGCTTGATATGGATTGGAAGCCAATTCCAGAGGAGTGGCAACCTCTGAGAGAGATATCTGTCTCTCCAGCAGGTCCTGTTTATGTTACAGGCTAGATTGAGGTCCCTGAAAGGGTGACTCTAGTCCCATTTGACTTATAGATGTGCAGTATTTCCATTAGATTGGGGTCAGAGATAGCCCTGTAAATCAGACATAAGTCACCTCTAAGTAGTCCATACGCTACTGAGTACAGTGACAGTGACTTTAGTCTGTCCACATAAAACATGTGCTGCTAACCCTGAATTATTTTAGTTAGAAATCTCTGAGATCTCTCAGGTTGCTGCAGGTGCCTGGTATGGTACATACCAAAGGGAGCATTATATTTAATAATAGGCCTGATGAGGGACGAGCACAGGAGGTTATTACTTCTTTTACTCTTGAGGTGATGTCTTTGCTAATTAGGTGAGTGATGTAGAATGCCCTTCTCACCACAGTAGACACATGGTGGTCAAAGTTGAGGTCACAGTTAACTTGTGTTCCGAGGTCTCTCACTACTGAATTGGTACTGAGGATAGTGTTGTTTATTTTATAAGCAGCAGGGGCATTGTTTTTACCAAAGAGAATGATGATGCATTTTTTAGCAGTTAGTTTAAGACTATGGGTTTGGCACCAATCATTGGTCTGTGTAAACCCCTTTTGAAGTACGATGACATCGCTAGGGGGCTCAGTGATAGCACCTGATTTGCAGTCATCTGCAAACTTGTTTAGCCACATCCCCTCCGTTTTGGTCTGGACTTCTGAGACGTATAAGAGTTTCTTTCACGTTTTATTATTGGACTGTTTTGTTTGGAACTCTATACTGGGTGTTTACCAGTTTGTTTTTTTTGCTTTATTTTATTTAGATATCTTATGAAATAAAGATTTAGATTCTAGTGACATTCAGGAAATGTCGCATCATTCTAAGTGGATTTGACCAAAGTGTTGGATAATCTGTCATGCCTTCGCGATCTGGCTCCCTTTTGCTTTGCCATTAGTGTGCATTGTTCTTCATTGTCAGAATGTCATCTTTGTGATTAAGCATTGTCTTTCTGTCCCATTGTAATGTATTTGGAGGGGAGTTATTTCTGGAAAGATACTGGAGTTTAGTTTTAGAAGCTTTCAACAAGGCTGTTTTTTGGACCACTGCTCTCCCTACAGCCATCACACCACCATCGAAAATGACCACCACCCCCCTGCTTTTGTGGTGTCCATACACACCAGACCCAAGAGGTTAGAACTCGGGACTGTAGATTGTCATCCTGAGGGTGTGTTAGGAGGTTTCCTTCTGCTAACCAATGTCCCTGCCAGATGACAGATGCAGTACATTGTTTCTTGTTATAGGCTGCCACACGTGTGCTTCTTTATATTAACTAGAGAACATCCTTTCATTAGCAAGCATGCAGCCCCACATCTTTCCTGTTCCTATAGAGTATTCACCTGTGACCTAACCCACTGGTTCCACAGAAAGTTATGCATCAGTCTTTTCCCACAAGATGGGCAAGCTGGCATAAGGCAGTCACTCCCTTGCTCCATCTTGGGTGTTAGTGTTCATTGGAATGAAACTAGAATTGATCAGATATAGTGTTTCTTCCACTAGACAGTACTTATGTGCTTATAACATGAAGTAAATGACCTGTGCAGTTCAATAGGACAAGTACTCTAAAGTTTATGCATGTAGCAATCAGACTGTCCACTGTTCCACCAGCAAGACTGAATTTGCAGCACATATAATGGTGGCTTACTTAGATTTTATCAATGCCAGATATCCCATATTGTGTCCCATATATTAGTGAAAGCTCTTGTAAAATAGACTCCTGAATCATGATAGTATTTCTGCCATTTGCGGACAGGTTTGTTTTTTTCATTCCTTAGTCCCTCACACTTGGTCATAACTGGTGCTTCATGGGTAGAGAGTTCACATAGTCAACTTTCATGTCATCATGGACCATGACTATCTTCAGAAACTACATTTCACATAATAATTTTTCAGTTAAGAGCAGTCAAAGTACTCTTCTGAGTGTTCAAGTCAACCCCGGTTAAAGGGTATATGTAAAAACTGACTGACATTTTGTCTGGTATTTAAACAAACAAATAGTGCAAAGTTCTTCTGCCTTTGGTAAGAGCCTGAGGCAATAAAATATTTGGAACTTGGCCCAGAAAGGTTGGTTGGATCAACACCTTTAACTTCCCAAAAAAATCAAACAAGTTAACAGACTTTCTAACAGCCAAAAAACACTGTAATGAATTGGAAATATGCTCACAGGTCAGTCCGTCACCAGTGGGGATCATCAGTAGTGTAATTGTTTGCTTTGTTTTTTAAAGCAAAATTCCTGCTGTATTGCATTCTAATCCAGAAAGACAGCTGTTCATTGGTGAAACAATGTTCTTTGCCTTTTCATCATTTCTCATCTTTCAAAAGGTTGTTGATGAAAGACAAGGTGTGCATTGTTCCGAAAATAGCTGTGTCAGTACTGATGTCCCTTACCAGTATCTGTGTAGTATGAGCTCATATGCCTGTCCCAAGCTGACTGCTTCTCAAAAAAATTAACAAGTCTGACATCATTTTCTAACTTGGTTCTTCTAATTAATAGCGTAAATGTTGTCTTTCAGAGTTTGCTTTATTTTTGTTTGCTAATAAATAACCAATCACATCAATGACTGTGTTCCAATTATTTTTTTCACTAAGCTGTTTTACTTGATTCATAAAATAGTACATTTATTGACCCTACCTCTATTCCAAAACATAGAGCGTGAAGAATGGGTCATCAGTCGTAATCATGTTATTATATGTTTGAGACACGGATGCCAAGAAATTCACCTCGAGAGCAAAGTATCCATGTCGAAAACACACAACAACTAGTTATGATTGGGGAGACCCAATCGTACCTCTTTGTATTGCACAGAGTTTCATCTATTCCATCTATTACCAACTACAGAAAAAATGCCAAAATGTTTTACCAGCTTTGAAAGCCAGTAAAGCACTTAGTTACACAGCAGGTAAATATAATTACAGAAAACAAGTCAGTGACAGTTCTTAAATACTGCCCTAATTTAAATAAGTTACTTACAGACTTAAGTTGGTAAACTTTCACAGATGTATGAGGAAACATATTCAGTGACAGTTCAGAGTGAAGGAACTGATACTAGAATGTAAAAGCTTTTAGGTGGTGTGTCTGAAAGTGCTGTTACAGTCGGGTCTCACACTACAGAATGACTTTACAGGTTTTTCTTTTTTCCTGTTTTGGAGTGTAATCATGGAACTCCTTGCATCATGTAACAAATAATCCAAACCTCCTCCTAGTAGCAATATTATTAATGTATAATTTCCTTTCCATAAGAAATTTCTGGAATTTGATTCTTTGCATTCTAACTTTGAGTCCATAAGTGAACTAATTAAACTTTATAGTTTTCCTTATGGTTATATGGCTATAATAAAAAAAAAATTTAGGAAGGTAAAATCCAAATTTGCTATGTCAGATGCTGTTGCAAAAAACGCTCATTTTCAATTTCTTATAAATGTTTTACTGATCCCCCCATATGGATCTACCAAAGTTCATCTAAACTTCAATAGAGAGACACTAAAAACATTGACCAGCAAAGGTAAAAAAATAAATAAATAAATTAAAGATTGACACCCTAACCTGCATGCTCCAAGACACAACCTCAGACGAGCTTTGCTAATTCTCTGTATCTTTTCCTTTCCTTTTTGTTGATTTTCAGACATTATCAGTGTAAGTGAAGTAGGGTAATTTGATTTTCAGTCTTTGCCAATTAACAATCAAGTTGGTGAGAGATTTATAGTGGGGGGTATAAAGCTACAAAAAAATTCAGCCATCGGTTCTTTCCCATTGTTTGCAGTCTTGGAGGTACCTTGTTCATAGGTAAGTACTAGGGTAGCTACCCGTGTATGCCACTTTAAGCCTAACCAATATTCCTTTTTGTGCATGAAGCAACCTGTCCTATTTAGTTATAGATTGACCGTACTCATCCCATGATCAATAATTACATATTACAAAAAACAGCCAGCACACGTAGTCGGTGAAACAAATAGATGTTTTGAAGTACAACATATCAAACTTAATTCATTATTTAATGAAATGAATAACAGACCGTTTTGTCATATATTGCGTTCCTCAGTGTTATACCCCAAATAAAACATAGGGATTTAAATACATGTACTCAGTCAATATGACAAGCCATAATTAGAGTAACTGGGATCATACCATAAATAATTTGAGGGGACCCATGCATGGGATAAAGCATTTAGGATCTGCATCTGTCCAGGAGTAGTACATGGGGCAGTAGTGAGGTAAATTTTCTGTTTCCCTCTCATAGATGTAAGTTGTGCTTGAAAATGGACAGGGATAAACTTTGTTTTATGTGGATGGGGAGTCTGCTCCAGAGCAGCAGTATCCTCTGAGTAATATACCTAATCCTTCAAACTGTTCTGTTGATGCTACAGAAGAGGTTTAGATCCCTAGACTGAGAATTTCTGAAGCCATTTGATTTACTGATGTGCAGTAAATCCATCACTAATGGGTCGGAGAATGCCTTGTATGTCAGACACAGGTCACCTTTTAGCAGTCTGTAGAATACTGAGTATAGTGACAGGGCTTTGAGTTGATCCATGTAGGACATGTTTTTTTAGGGTCTATGTCACATAATCGAACTTCCAAAATTTTGAACACCATATGTTCGAACTCGGAAGTTCGAAATGTGATAACATCGAAACCTCAGAAAATTCTGAAAAATGCACACACAACACAACACAAGCACATCAAAAACCTAATAAACCTACACTAAACCTTGCATACACAACTATCTATGCACTAACCTTAACCCAAACCCTAACCCTAAGGTCCGTCACTATTGCACACTTCCCTTACCCCCACCCTAACCCTAAAGTCCGTCACTATCGCACACTTACCTTACCTGTACCCTAACCCTAAAGTCCATCACTATCGCACACTTACCTTACCCGCACCCTAACCCCAAAGTCTGTCACACTCGCCTTAACCCATTCCGTAACTTTCGCACCACAGTGGAGAAAATTTTGAAGCCACAGAAATATCCAACCAAATTCTTTCCCTGGGAAAGAATTTGTATTTCCACGGTTTCGACATTTTCAATTTTTAAACTTCCCCATTCGAACTTCTGGTGTTCAAACATCTGGAAGGTTGATTAAATGACATAGACCCGTTTTTTAGGCTGTGTATCCTTTTAGTAAGGTATCTGCAGGTGTTCCATTTATTGCATGTTTCTGGACAGTTACATGCCAATGGGGGCATTATATTCAATGACTGACCTAATGAGGGCTGAGCAAAAGGGGCAATGACATCCCTACAGATAGGCACAATCTTTTTGTTTATAAGCTGTGCATTGTAGGACTTTCTTATAACAATAGACACATGTGAGTCAAACGTTTGTGGGGAGGAAGTGAAGAAGGGTTCATATCTTTTATTAATTATTTGTACACAACTACTTTTTTGAAATTCTCTCATGACTATTCAACTAAACAGATGTGAAGGTCCAGAGATCAGAGATGGGTATCTTTAAGGCAGGTATGTATAGCAAAGAAGTGAGAAAGAATACTTTACTGTACAGGAATAGTATGCATCCTCATCATATTACTAGAAATGTACTTACTGGGCAGTTCCTTAGGATGATGAGGCTGTATAATGATGAAGAACGGCTGTTAGATGCAGTTAATAGATTAAAGGAAGATTTTATGTCTAGAGGGTATTATGAAAGGGAAATTGATGAGTGTATAGAGTCTGCTTAAAGAGAAGGATAAGAGAGGTAGACCTTTCTTTTCAGATATTTCTGCTGTGACACAGACTTCCCCAAGGAGAATGAATGAACGTAGAGTTAGGTTCCCCTTGACCTTCTCGTGACATCATCAAGAGGAATTGGAATATATTGTACGCAAATGAAGATCTAAGAGAGATTGTAACTAATAAACCAAGTTTCTCGTTTAAAAATAATTTGTCTATTAAAAGACAACTATGTTATAGAACAAGGGAATCAGTATCTGTTGTTACTTCTGAGAGACAAGGGACGTTTCCGTGTAAGCATTGTAGAGCTTGTAGCTCTGTTTTTACAGGTACCAGGGTTTTGCATCCTATACATGACTGTTGTATAGAATTCCCTTTCTTTGCTGATTGTAGCACTAGAAATATAGTTTGTTATGGGTTCTTCATTGTATGTGGAGCCTGTTATGCGGGGAAGACTTACCTTTGATTTAGGAACGATACTTGAGCACTTGAGGGATAAAGATACAAGTGCTTTAGCTAAGCATGTTCAGTTAAATAATGTGCACCACCAATTTAAGTTGTTTGTGCTAGCAATAATAGAAGAGGATTTGAGAGGGGGATGTAAGAAACAGAACACAAGCATATGAACAAAAATGGATCTTATTTTTTAAAGCTGATAAATTTCCTGGCATTAATGATATGGTTTCACTTAAGCCTTTTTTATGCCAGAGACCTTTGAAGCACTAACTATTAATTACATTCCCTGTTTTTTTGATTAGTTTTGTAATGGCACTTTAAATGTATGTACTTAGCTAATTAGGAAACTTTTTCTGTCGGCTGCTTTTTGTATAAAGAGTGTTAGTTTTTTTACGATGTTGTCTGATGAAGCGGTGTTTGACCATGAAAGTGCTAACCTGCATTATTAAAAAGTGTTGTTTTTAACTGGAGTTGCTTTTCTGCCTTGCTGGGACTCTGCTGTCTGTGTTTTCTCTGGTATTCAAATAGTTTTCTAAGTCTGAGTTCCGTATCCTGATTTTTGTTTTTATTTTTTACATGTGGGTCAAACGTTAGGTTGCTGTCCACACAAGTTCCTAAATCTCAAGCGACTGGTTCAAGTCTTATATTGTCAGTGGTATTTTCCTTGGGGTAGATGATTTCCCAAAAGATACAATAATGCATTTTTTGGCATTTAGTTTCAGACCATGATTTTGACACCAGTTATTTATTTGAGACAAACCTTTTTTGCAGGATGGCTAAGTCATTTGGGGATTCAGTGACACAATATTTGGAGCTGTTGATAGCACTTTTAAGACTTGGCCTTGTGTGAAAGCTAGAGGTGAGCCAGTTTCAGGTGTATCTTGAGGGCTAGATGGAGGGGAGAGGGGGTAAAGTTAGAGCTAAGTGTATCCATCTGACATGGCTTAGTGGTAAATTACTTTGGCTATGGTGTGCAGGGTCCTGAGTTCAAGACTTGCAAAGACTGTTTATTTTTTGTTGGGAGGGTGGCCTAATGGTTAAAGTGTTTGCCTTGCAAGCACAAGCTGCAGGGTTTGAGTCTCACAAGGGATAATTAGCTAGGCTTAAAATGGCTCGCTAGGGCAGTTAGCTTAGTACTAATCTATGCTCCATGCTTGCAGTCATCTGCAAACTTAGCCTGACATCTTTGGTATTGACCTTTACTTCAGAAAAGTAGATGCCAAACAGGAGAGGTCCCAGTACAGAACCCTGGTGGACTCCACTGGTGACTGGTCTCATTATGGAGGTAACTTCCCACATTTTGATTACCTGCATCCTGTGAGCCAGTTGGCAATCTGGCAGATGACATAGGGGTTTATTCCCAGTTTATTTAACTTTTCTACACATCCTGAGTGGGAAATTGTGTCAAAAGCTTTGGCCAGGTTGAAGTATGTGGTTTCTACTGTTTTAGCTTCATCTATTGCTTTGCTGACGTTTTCCAAAAAAATCCACCAGGTCGAGTAAGCATGACTAGCCCATGATGAATACAAACTGCGACTGGTCTAGTGCTTGAAGGTTCCCTATGTCTTGCTTGATTAATTCCATGCCAAGTCTTTCCGTGGCTTTTCATATGAGGTTGGACACACTTATGGGTCTGAAATTGTCTGGGTCTGTTGAAGGTCCTCCCTTATATAGGGTTTACCAGTCACTTATGTAGCTGTTCTCCATACACTTGGTACAAATCCTGTATGGAGGCTGAGATTGAACAGTGTTGTTGTTAGAGATATGGCTAAATCATGATTCCTGCTATTTAAGATGCATCCAGGCATGTTATCAGGACCCATCAACACAGTATTTGGAGCTTTTTATAGCACTTTTAAGACTTGGTCTTGTGTGATAGCTAGCGTTGAGTCAGTTTCAGGTGTATCTTGAGGGCTAGATGGAGGGGAGATGGGATAAAGTTAGAGCTAAGTGTATTGGCCAGTAGGTTGGCTATATCTTCAATCTCAATGGAGGTAACATTATTCAAAATCCTCTCAGCACATAGATATGTTGTGATTTTGAGATTATGAACATAACTAAAAAAGCTGTGTTGTTATTTTTGGCTTGGATAGCTGTTTTAGCCTCAAATTTGGTTTTGGTGGATTTTAAGTTCCTGAGTTATATCAACGACACAATGACAATGGAAGGAAGCCATGTGCCAAGGCAGTCTGAATATTCAACATCAAACTAGACAAACAGACCTATTATACTAACCTAGAATCCAAACATCAAAAAATTCCAACACTATTCTGGTCATGTCTAAATAAATTGTTACATCCTGGGAAAACTGTCATACCCTCCTCATCATCTGCTAACTCTACCAGCTCAGTTCCCTCCCAGTTCAACTCCTTTATACAAACAATACTCTCGCACATTAACAACATCTTTCCACACACCCACCATACACACCTGTCCTGACGAGTCACAAACATTCAGTTTTATTCCTTTATTCACTGCTGCTATAAAAAAGAAGAAAAAAAAAACGTTGCCTGCTGATCAACTCCCAACTGACTATCTAAAAAATTCTGCTGATGCTATAGCTTTCCCACTCTCCATGTTGATAAATAGTTCCATGTCTGAAAAGTATGTTCCATTAATTCAGAAAAAAATTATACATTGTATTATTAGACAAAGGATGCACATCTACAGAGTTTAGCAACCTTAGACTACTTGCAGTCATATCCCCTTGGTCAGAAATTCTGTAGAGGTGAATCTCAGCACAAGTTCAGACCCTACCATAGTACTACAACTGCTTCTCCTTAATTTTACCAAAACTGTACGCCAACACAAGATTATTGGCAAACTAATGTCAACCATTTTCTTAGATTAGTATAATGCATTTAACTCCATATTCCATTAAGGATTTGAATCAGGCAATATCTCAGAGTATAAAGAAATCCAGATATGACTTATGCAGAGCTATCAGAGCACAAAGGAGAATTACAGTCCTAAGCTGGAAGGCTATTATTCAACTGCTAATACAAAACATATGTATCAAGGCCTGGAAAACAACACAATCTACAGAGACAAAGGCATCGAGATGACTACAGACAGCCAGTTTTCACTGAACAATTTATGAATTTTATGCACGGTTTGAAGTCAAAAACAGTGAGTTAAAGGATGCCACCATAAGAAAGAGTGGCAGAGGGGGAGGCAGCACCGTCTTTCACAATATTATCAGCAAGTGTGGCAAAGTTCTTGAGGAGTATAAAGCCTTGGAAGTCAACCGGTAAAGATAATATTGCTTTAAGGATACTCAAAACCTGTGCTTCAATGCTAATGTTCTGGTGATATATTCAATCTCTCCTTTGCACGAACTATAATTCCCACTTGTTATAAAGCAACCACTATTATTCCACTAGCAAAAAAAGGGCAAAGCCAACTGCCTGAATGACTACCGGTTGGTTGTGTTGACTCCCATAGTGATGAAATGCTTTGAGAGAATTATTATGAGTCGTATTCAGTCAGTTATACCTGCTACAATGTATCCCCTGCAGTTTGCATACAGAACGAATAGGTGGACAAGAGGATGCAGTCAGTACAACATTGAATACAATTCTTACTCATTTGGAGATTAAGGACTGTTATACTCAATTGCTGTTTATTGATTATAGTTTGGCCTTTAATATGGTCATACCAATGAAGCTGCCCATACTGGGTGTGCCACCGATTCTTTGCAGTTGGTTCTTGGATTTTTTTAACAGGCAGACCACAGTCATGGGGAATAACATCTCTAAAACAATGATAATAAATACAAGAACTCCACAAGGCTGTGTGCTGAGTCCAGTGCTTTTTTACATTGTATGTAGTTGACTTATAACTGTGCTGCTTCTCAGCATGATACCAGTATTGTCAAATTTGCGGATGATACAACAGTAAGTCTTCTGATCCCCGGGGTTGATGAGTCAGCATATAGGAGGGAAGTAGAGAACCTTGTGAAGTGTTGTTGGAACAGTAATCCTCTCTTAATACCAGCAAAATGAAACAGATGATCATTGATACATTGAGGAATACAGAGCAGCACTTACCATTATATATTGGTGAATCTGAGATGGAAAGAGTGGCTGCATTCAAATTCCTGTGTATTAATATCTCTGAGGACCTTACCTGGACTCATAACAACACAGACCTGGATGGGAAACCCAGCAGCAACTGTATTTTCTGAGAAGGCTGGGGAGGTTTGTCATGTCCAGTACGGTCGTCAGCAACTTCTACAGATGTACAATTGAGAGCATTCTCTCACAATCTATTACAGTATGGTTCTAGAATAGTACAATATGGGCCCCCAAGACTCTGCAGTAAGTAACTGTGCAAAACATCACTAGAGTAACACTCCATGCATTGAAGGACATCAACAACAAAAGAGTTTTTAGGAAGGCTCAAAACATTGTCATGGACACTACCCACCCACAACATAAACTGTTTATACTGTTAGGGAGATGTTATAAGAGCATAGTGGCCAGAACAATCAGGCTGAAAGACATTTTTATACCTCAAGCTATTAGACTGTTAAATGAAACTCACTCACTAACTCTCCCTCCAGTATTGTAGGTTGGTTCACATTTGGAAGGAAAAGAGCTTTTTTTGCATAAATGTGCTGTTTTGCAGTTTTATATATATATATATTTACTGATATTGGTATTTGTGTTATTGCCTATTTGTGGTCTTAGATTACTTCTTGTTAATTGTCATGTTTTTATATGTTATTGGAGAATTTGCAGAATTCCATTGTACTAAAGATGAATTGAATTAAATAGAATTAATATCTTTTGTCTGAGCTCTTCTCTGCATATCCTTCTCACTCCTCCCTTCCTTGATTTCTTAGCTACCTGACAGGTAGCGAGTAGGTAAAAAGCAACAAAACATCTCATCCTTTCAATCAGTTACCATCTGTGCCCCACAAGATCCTATATTAGGACCCTCTCCTTTCAACATTTTCATAAATAAGGTGTGTATTGCCACTGTTCATGCTAATATAGTTCAGTGTGCTAATGATTCCACACTTACTTGTGCAAACCTATCCATAGCTAAGCTCCAGCAGATCATCCAAAACTCCCCACATTTGAATCATGGCTAAAAAATTCTAACGTCTTAATCCAAATGAAACAAAACTGATGCTCTTAACTCCTAAACAGTACCTCAGCCAAAAACATTATTTCAATGTAACTTCATCCAATAAAACTAAACTGAGACAGTAATCCAGAACAAGCTATTAGGCATCGTAACTGACAACAGCTTCAAGTTTGGTCATCATACATTGCAAATTATCATCAGAAACTTGGCTCCCTCGATAGGGCCAAACAGTAGCTTACTAACACTGCAAGGAAATATTAAGCTCAACTTACTCATGTTTATCACTCTGATAGGTCTCTCCTATCCTCACAAACATAAAAATAACTCTGGAAGCCAAACACTCCTTCTACTACAAAGTAGCTAAATATGCTGCCAACTTTTACATGTAGATCACATCACTGTGAAATCCTAAAACAGTTAAACAGGCTTGAGTTACCCAACCTATAACAGCTAATTACTGCTTATAATTTTATTCATTCTCTAGAAAAATACCCAGCACTGAAAGATACCCTACAGCCCTAATCTCCCAGTAGCAAAAAATTATTTCTTATCATAAAGAAGTCAAATTAAAAAGGACTGAAGAACTCTCCGGTTGTAAGCCTTTGCTTAAAGAGCATCTCATGCAGTCTTTGTTATGCTTGTGCTCCTCATCTCAATGTTACTGCTCTTCCTATCTCTCCTTCGAGTTCTCTTCCTAAGCTGAAATAACTCTACCATTCTGCACATTAACTCTTCAGTCTAACCATGCACCAGATCTAGTTATTTCCTCTTATTCAAGCTGCTTACTACATGCTTCACTGTCACTGACTAGCCCTTGTCTGCACTACATCTAGAAATCATCCTATATAATGACTGTATGTCCTATGCAAATTCATATTTTTCTCTTCACCCTAACCCTTTTCCCTACTTTTATACATCAAACCCCATATTTCAAATCTTCAGCAATATCATCTCCTCTTCTACACATTAACCATTTTTCCTAACATATTTACATCAAACTCCGTATTTTACATTGTATGTAGTTGACAAATTTCTCTAACCCATGTCATGTCATAATGGATAGCCCACCTGATTGGCATATGTTAATTTGTCTCTAATGTAATACGCTTTGTATGCTGTAAACTGAGATGTACAATTTGCTCAATGGCTGTCAAATATATATATATATATATATATATATATATATATATATATATATTTTTTTTTTTTTTTTACTGAAATGTACTTCTAATATTGGTGTTACTGTAAATATAAATGTTCTTCATGTTTCACTGTTGCAGTCATCACACTAGGGTTGTCCTGCCAGGGGTAGCCCTCAGTCGGCCCGAATATCAGACCCTTAGTATTTCTGCATCAGTTGCTGTCGTTTCAGTACTGATGTCAGGTCGTCAGAGGTATAAAAACAGGCAGCCGATGCCATTACCCCAGTCTTTCTTGCCGAGAAGCCCGAAGCAGAAGCAGTTCGCATGAGTGCTGTTCGGCCTCTACCTAAGTTTTCATTTCCGAATTTTAATCAAATTGAAATCTTCTAAAGCTTAGTACCCCGTTGGGGATCCTTTGTTCTTGCTCTAAGTAATGTCAGAAAAAGTTAACAATTGTCTCGCCTGTGGAAAGCAAATACCACACCGAGATTTCCATTCTTACTGCGCCACCTGTTTAGGACCAGACCACGACATACCTCGCTGTCAGTTTTGTGATTTGTTCAGTGCCCAAACTTTTAATCGTCAGGCCCTTATTGTAGCTAAATACTTTCATTCTCAATCTCCGTATTCCGAAATGGCTTCAGTAAGCCATCCAACTACCGATCTTCCGAAAAAAACGTAAGGATAAAGACAGACCACACAGGTCCAAAACTGCCGACGATGCTTCCGTTAAGCTATTCGCCAGTTCACCCCTTAGGCCCACTTTGATGGATTTGCAGGCTGCTACCAAGACCCATTCGGAGTCCGGTATGCTGCGAGATACTTCTTTGACTATGGAACCTGCGGATGTCTCTGCCTTGGATGGTTCCGGAGCTGCTGTGCAGGCACCGGCTTCGGAGGAAGCTCTTGCCACTACCAATATTCGACACAAACCGATGACTTATTTTGCGTCTTCAGTTCTTTGTAAAACTACCGAATTTCTAAGGCCAAGAGTACGAGCTACGCCTAAAAAACCGATGACCCAATCTCAAGCACCTGCTTTCTTGCCACAATCTTGGATGCTTAAAATGGCAGAAGACCTGAGCATGCTGATTAGGGGAAGCCAGCCTTCCCCTGCTAAAAGAAAAAGAGACTTGTCCACAGCAGCTTTATCTTACCAGATGTCTGACGACTCTGAGGTTTCTGATTATGAAGACATGTCCTTATCTGCCTATGAGGATTCTGATGCAGAGAAATCCATTCCTTCTGCCTCTTCTCCAGAGGATTTTCCTTTGGGTGAAACCCTACGTACTTTGAGAGAGCATTTCCATTGTGAATGCCAGGATTATCCTCCGTCCAAAAGGAGACTCAGGGAATTTTTAGATCTACCACAGCACAGACCCTTAGCTATCCCTCTTGTTGTGGATTTTGTGGATGATGTCTTTATGGAATCCAGCCTAACTTCTGATACATTAACCCTGCTCCAAAGAAACCTGACAGGTACTACAGAGTCCCTGACTCACACAAATTTCTCTTCTAAAAGCCTACTGCTGACCCAGAAGTCATCTCCCAAGGACCTAAAGGAATAAAAGCAACTACAGCCAAGAATCCCACTCCCTCGGACAGGGGATTCCCAAGTTTTAGACAGATGGGATAAAAAAGTATACACCTCTGCAACTGTCACCATTAGAGCATTAAATTGTCAGTTCCACATGCTGAAATACCAGCAACATACTATGGAACTTAAGCAAATATTATCTACCTTTCCTGACTGTTCAGAAAATAATGAATTACAGGAGTTTATGCATTCTCCAAGTCAGCAAGCATACCCTGCAGTGTGGGTTTGATGCCCTAGAAGCATCTTGCAGGGGAGCAGTTACAGGTTCTGTACTTAGAAGGCATGCCTGGCTTAAGGAGCAGACCTTGCCAGAATATGTCAAATCAAAATTATTGGATGCTCCTCCGAACAAGGACAATCTGTTTGGCACCAAAGCAGAAGGGGTTTGTGCAGCCTCCTAGATTTATTAGGCATTGCCCCTCAAAACATTGGTCCTTTCCAGCACCCTCAAGGACATCTCAAACTAAACCCAGCGGAAACAGACCTCCCAGATTACAGTCTCAGGGTATGCAGAGATCTAAGCAATGGAGTACCTCCACTTCTAAAGCAGGGAGTACTAAGCCACCCCCTTAAGGAAAGAATTCACAATGACCTCTCAACTCCACCCCTCACTTCTGCCCAATTGCTTGTGCCTCTAGGAGTAAAACGTGCCCACCATGCAAAAAACTGGACCTCCATTACCAACGATCGATGGGTCCTTAACATAGTATCCCAGGGGTACAAATTTTATTTCCACATGCTGCCAACCCCAAAAGGGTTCCCAGATCATCCTCCAAACCAGTGGGCAGAGGCACAAAACCAAGTTCAGTCCCTGCTTTCCATAGGGGCAATTCAGCCTGTTCCTGCAGAACAGATAAGCCAAGGTTTTTATACCAGACGTTTCCTGGTACCCAGAAAAGAGGGCACCTGGCACCCAATCTTAGATCTATCCATTCTAAACACCTTCCTAGTGGTACCATAATTCAAAATGCTCACCCTACAGCAGCTTCTCTCTATGCTGTCCAAAGATGCCTGGTTAGCCACCCTAGACCTAAAGGAGGCCTATCTGCACATCCCAGTAAGGGACTCCTGCCGGAAATATCTGTGTTTCAGGGCAGGCTCTATGCATTATCAGTCCTCTGCCCCTCCCATTGGCTTATCCACTGCTCCCAGAATTTTCACAAAATGCCTGACTCCAGCCATTGCCTATTGCAGACAGAGAAATATTCAAATTTACCCCTATTTGGACGATTGCCTAATTCAGACAGACTGTCAGGAAAAGCTGTTGCAGCACCTGGCATTTATAAAGGACATTCTAACCTCCCTGAGGTACACTATCAACGAAAAGAAATCCAAACTAGTTCCCAGTCAAAAAATTGTATTCCTGGGAGCAAGCTTGGACATAGCATCTCATATGGCATTCCTTACTCCAGAAAAACAAGCCTGTCTGACAGGCTACTTCCCTCAAATGGCCAGCAGAACCCAGCTATCTGCAAGGAAAATCCTGCAGGCTCTTGGGTTTATGGCCTCCTGCATTCTGCTAATTCCATATGCCAGACTGCATATGAGGAAATTTCAATGGTACTTAAAAAGTCTTTGGTGCCAACATTCTCAGGACCTGGAAACAATCATACCTATGATACCTTGTCTAAGGAAAGAGTTCCTTTGGTGGGCAACAGCATGCAACCACAACAATGGGCTTCCCTTTACACAACCCCACACCACCCAGACACTAGCCACAGATGCATCAGACTATGCCTGGGGTGCACATCTGGATGGCAGGTGCATTTCAGGGCCACTGGAGCCCAAACCAAATTCATCTGCACATCAACCAAAAAAGAGATGCTAGCTGTTCAGCACATTCTGTCAGTTTTCAGATCCCTACTCTCTCCAGGGACCTTACTAAACAAAACCAACAACACCACTGTGATGTGGTACATAAAAACGCAGGGGGAAACCCACTCTTACCCACTCTGCAGGCTAGCTATGACCCTGTGGAACACGGCCTCAGCCATGCATATCCATCTGCAAGCTCAATTCCTACCAGGCAACCAAAACTCTCTGGCAGACAACTTAAGCAGAAAGTCCTAGACCCACATGAGTGGAAATTAAACCACAACACCTTCAGCCTTGTGACCCAGAAATGGGGTACTCCGAAGGTGAACCTGTTTGCCTCCCCCTACAACACCAGCTCAGCACATTCTGCACCAGGGTACCTCACAACAAAGCCTAGAAAGTGGATACCCTATCTTTCAATGGACAAACCTCTCAATCTATGCATTTCCCCCTCTACCTCTTCTTACAAGAGTATTACTCAAGATAAGGGAGGAAAGACAGAGGGCAATCCTAATTGCCCTAGACTGGCGACGCCAACACTGGGTACCCACTACTGTGCAGTCTCTCACCATTGCCTTCATGGCACCTACCCCAAATACTTACTCTCCTAACTCAGCATGAGGGACAGTTCTTGCATCCAAAGTTGCAGACCCTGAACCTTGCAGCCTGGCTTATTCCCTTGACTTCTCCTCCAGTGGCCAGCCTAAGCAAGCAGGTACTGGATGTAAAGCCAGATGACCCAGTACAAGGAAATCATATGCTGACAAGTGGAAAAAGTATTGTTCCTGGATTCACACTAAAGGAGCGGATACAGCACAGCCCCTCCTTACCTCTCATCCTGGATTACCTAGCAGACCTACTCCACAGAGGCCTATCCTTCTCCACCATTAAGAGCCATGCCTCTGCCATCTCTGCTCATTACAACACTGAGCCACCTCTCTTCTCTCACCCTCTCATCAAGCAGTTCCTGAGAGGGGCTAACATCTTAAGGCCACCAAGAAGAGCTACCACCCTGCTTGGGACCATAACTTTGTGTTGGAAAAGCTCACGCTATCCCCCTTTGAGCCTGCAGCATCAGCAGAGTTAAAATTTCTCTCTTGGAAAACAGCCTTGCTTCTGGCCATCACTTCAGCTAGAAGAGTGTCTGAGCTACAAGCACTTATGGCTGTGGAACGCTTCATTATTTTTCATGCTGACAGAGTCTCCCTCAGGACTAACCCAACTTTCATACCTAAAGTGGTGTCCAGTGTGGCTCTCAACCAATCTGTCCATTTGCCCACCTTGTTCCCTAATCCTCAAAATAAGGGGGAAAGGATCCTGCACTCTTTAGATGTGCACAGACATCTCAGATTCTACCTTGATAGGACTAAGCCCTTTAGGAAATCTGACCAGTTACTAGTCAGCTTTGCACCAGGGGTAGAGTGCAAGGCCATATCAAAACAGACCATCTCCAAATGGATTGCACATTGTATCCATTTCTCTTACAAACACCATGGGAAACCACCCCCTCAGGGAGTCAGAACACATTCCACTAGGGCAACTTCAATCTCTACAGCCTTTCTCAGGGGAGTCCCTACCAGGGACATTCTGGAAGCTGCTACTTGGAGTTCTGTTCATACCTTCACCAAGCATTGCCACCTGCCTATCTTTTCCAAATCCAGGGCGGGCTTCGCAACAGCAGTCTTGCAGGGCATACTAGCCAGCCCCAACTCTTCTTGACTGCCTCCACCCATTCTTCAGCTTTGGGAATCAACCCAAGTATGATGACTGCAACAGTGAAACATGAAGAACATAGTACAGTTGTGTACACTTACCATAAATGTAGATGTTCGAGTATATTCACTGTTGCAGTCCTGGTTTCCAGCCCTTCAGCCCCTTGTATCTCTCTATCTCTCTTTCTCTCTCTCTTCCTCACTCCTTACAGGGCTATTGGTATTTACTTTTTACTGGTGGTGGTTTTCCACTATAACTTAGCTCCCTATTTGTGGGCTCCTGACATTTGGGGCAAGAAAAACTGATGTATTGGCGTCGGCTGCCTGTTTTTATACCTCTGATGACCTGATGTCAGTACTGAATTGACAGCAACCGATGCAGAAATACTAAGCCTCTGGTATTCGGGCTAACTGAGGGCTACCCCGGCAGGATAACTCTAGTGTGATGACTACAACAGTAAATGCACTCGGAACATCTACATTTATGGTAAGTGTACACAACTGTACTTTCTATAGACTACAAGCCTGACTATATTTTATTTGTTGACATTAGTTTACCAGGAAAGTCTGACTAGGCCCATTTTCGGAGGAGGCTAGGTGAGAAAAGCTCCAGATGCACAAAATTACATGAATACATTATTTAAGGGCAGTAAATGAGTTTACACAAAAGAGTACTGCGGTGGTGGTGCTGCGGTAGCGTTGTTGCCTCACAGGAAGACGCTGACCGGTTCGACTCTCAGAGCGTCTTCTGCATGGAGACATGCATGAATGGGCTTACCTTTGTTGAAGGTTGTGCGTCAGGGCTAGCAACTTGGTACGTAAAAATCAACTGCCAATCATTAGCGGACCGGAGTTCCGCTGTGGCGACCCCTAACCGGGAAAAGCCGAAAGTCACCACAAGTCACAACATTTATTTATTGCATTTGTTTTCCGGGATAAGTCCACTGGGCCTAAAAGAGCCCATTTTCAGTGGAGGCCTGGGGAGAAAAGCTCCAACGAGATACAGAAAAAATATAAACCTTAATTAGTACAGAAGCAGAAACAGTGTTACAGATAGTAAATATAGTAAGATATACAGAATGTATAGATTGTTTAATGAAATTTTGGAAAGTCAGAGGATGCCTGAGGAGTGGAGAAAAAGTGTTTTGGTACCTATCTTTAAGAATAAGGGTGATGTGCAGAGCTGCAGTAACTACAGAGGGATAAAATTGATCAGTCACAGCTTGAAGTTATGGGAAAGAGTAGTGGAAGCTAGGTTAAGAAGGGAGGTGATGATTAGTGATCAGTAGTATGGTTTCATGCCAGGAAAGAGCACTACAGATGCAATATTTGCTCTGAGAGTGTTGTTGGAAAAATACAGAGAAGGTCAGAAGGAGTTGCATTGTGTCTTTGTGGACTTAGATAAAGCATATGACAGGGTGCCTAGAGAGGAGTTGTGGTATTGTATGAGGAAGTCGGGAGTGTCAGAGAAGTATGTAAGAGTGGTACAGAATATGTACAAGGGTAGTGTGACATTGGTGAGGACTGCGGTGGGAGTGACAGATACGTTTAAGGTGGAGGTGGGATTACATCAAGGATCAGCTCTGAGCCCTTTCTTATTTGCAGTGGTGATGGACAGGTTGACAGATGAGATTAGACAGGAGGCCCTGTGGACTATGATGTTTGCAGATGACATTGTGATATGTAGTGAGAGTAGGAACCACATTGAGGAGACCCTGGAGAGGTAGAGATATGCTTTAAAGAGGAGAGGAATGAAGGTCAGCAGGGCTAAAACAGAATATATGCGTGTAAATGAGAGGGAGGGTAGAGGAATGGTGAGGATGCAGGGAGTAGAGTTGGTAAAGGTGGATGAGTTTAAGTACTTGGGATCAACAGTTCAGAGTAATGGTGAGTGTGAAAGAGAGGTGAAGAAGAGAGTACAGGCAGGGTGGAATGGGTGGAGAAGAGTGTCAGGAGTGATTTGTGACAGATGGGTACCAATAAGAGTGAAAGGGAAGGTCTAAAAGAGGGTAGTGAGACCAGCTATGTTATATGGGTTGGAGACGGTAGCATTGTCGAAAAGGCAGGAGTCAGAGCTGGATGTGGCAGAGTTAAAGATGTTAAAATTTGCACTGGGTGTGACTAGGATGGACAGGATTAGGAATCAGTATATTAGAGGGTCAGCTCAGGTTGGACAGTTTGGAGACAAAGCAAGAGAGGCGAGATTGCGTTGGTTTGGACATGTGCTGAGGAGGGATGCTGGGTATATTGGGAAAAGGATGCTAAGGATGGAGCTGCCAGGTAAGAGGAAAAGAGGAAGGCCTAAGATGAGGTTTATGGATGTGGTGAGAGAGGACATGCAGGCGGTTGGTGTGAAAGAGCATGATGCAGAGGACAGGAAGAGATGGAAACAGATGATCCGCTGTGGCGACCCCTAATGGGAACAGCCGAAAGAAGATGATGATACAGAATATATACATAAAAGCAGGAATCTAGTTTGTTTGATTACAGTAATATATATACAGAAAATACACATTAAAGCAGAAATCAATGAATTAAATCGGAGTGGTATAAACAGAGATCAGTATTATTGTACCAGTATCAACAAGTGAAGATAAAAATAAATATGGAGAAAATATCATCAGTCACTAGCAGCAAGAGACATAGGAGTTTAGTAATCATATAAGGAGAGTGAAGAGGTTAGGTTATAGAACAGGAACATAGACAGGAATAGTTGAGATGATTTTTCAGCATTTGTTTGAAGATGATGGTACATAATTTTGGAAAGGCAACAATACAGTGTACATATATTTAAAATAGTTCAGGTGAACAGGTTTATGTAAATGTAGTCAGTTATACAGTCATGCATTTAAAATGAGGCGATGACAGGTGTAAGGAAGAGAAAATGGTTTGGTTTAAGTTTTAGGCCGTAGGTAAGAGGTAGGGTTGTATAGAGGGAGAGGAGATGAAAATGGAATAGAAGGGCAAGACCTAGTAATAAGGAGGATAAGGCTTAAAACCAATAAATGTATGAATGTAAAGATAGATTAGGTAGTCAGATAAAGGACAAAAAAACGGTAATTGGTGAATTGAACTACAGTAGGTGGGAGTACTAGGGTATAACGGTAACAGTTTGAAGTGGTACATGTGCAGGTTTTGGTTAAGAATTGTTTTTGCAACTGCTTAAAGGTAAGAAGGTTAGGGTTAGACTGGATGGGTAGTGATAAGGGAGTTTGATCTTTTAGCTACAGAATAGGAGTAAAGACTTTGTCCAGATAATTGATTAAGTTTATGAATTGAAAGTTCTTTATCCCCTGAATGAAGGGGTCTTCTGAGGAGATAGGTACAGAGAATAGAGCTAAGGGCAGGCTGCTGGTATATGAATAATGTTGTGGTTTGTAATAAACTGTAGGTAAGTCAGGTGATGGGGATGTCGAAGCACTTAAGAGACTGAAGAGCTGTACAGTGGTGTGTGTAGTGTGGTGCATTAGTTGTGAACTTAGTACGTTTATTGTAGCAGTTTTGAAGTTTACTTTGTATCAAGCATTGTAGTTTGGAAAACATTGGAGCTCCATAAAATGGAGAGGGTAGAAAGTATATAGTTGCAAGGTGTTTTTGGTAGATAATTCAGAAATTGTTTATGCCTATAGAGCACTGCTGTGGTGGTGCTGCGGTAGCGTTGTTGCCTCACAGTAAGATGTTGTCCTGTTCGATTCTCAGCTAGAGCGTCTTCTGTGTGGAGACATGCGTGAATGGGCGTACCTTCGTTGAAGGTTGTGCGTCAGGGCTGGCAACTCGGCACGTAAAAATCTACTGCCAATCATTTGCATCCGGAGTTCCACTGTGGCGACCCCTAACCGGGAAAAGCCGAAAGACACAACAACAACAACAAATTTCTGTATATGAATGTCAAATTTAAGATTTGTATCTATTACTTAGTATGTAGTAATAATTATGTTATTGTATTGCTCATGGTAAGGATTTTGAAGCTATTTTCATCTTAACACGTGTTATAGGAGTGAAAGAATTGTTTTTGTTTTTGTTTTTTTTAGGGTTAGGTAAAAGTTGGGTGTTGATAAGCCAAGATTCAATGAAAGTGAAAGGTTCTTGTTTTATTGTTGAAGATGTGACAGACTGTTTGAAGAGTAGATGACTGTGGAATTATCTGCACAATAAATGAGGGAGCCTTGACAGGGAGAAGTGGGGAGATTAGTTATAATAAAGCTTTTGAGAACACCATTTTGTTAGTTAGATATGATGACAAAGAGCCTTGTCATTTTACTGATTGTTGTCTGTTGTATCAGTATTTAGTGAACCACTGGAGATTGGGAGATGATGGACCAAGGATGGATAGCTGATATAAGAGTTTAGGATGAGAGACTGTATCAAAAGCCTTGGATAGGTCAAGAAATAGAAGAGACGAGTTTACCAGAATCCCTAGTCTTGTTTACAGAGTCTCCATGAAGGATAACAAGGCAGTGGTTGTGTGTGTGGGAAGGCCAAAAGTTATGTTGGGTAGGGGGTAGCAGTTGATTTTGAAGGAGATAGTCAGGAAGCTGTTTGTGTACATATTTTTCTAAGATTTTTGATAGAGGGGACAGAATAGCTATGGGCCAAAAATTAGTAATGTCAGTAGAGTTGCCTCCTTTGTGTAGAGGAAGGATGCGGAACTTTTTCCATAGTGATGGGACAAAAGATTCAAGTGTAGCTGCATTAATAAGGATGCTGATAGGATAGGCTACAACATCAGCAGCCTGTCTTAGATATTCAGATGGAAGGTTATCTGCTGAGTTACATCCTGGTTTTATTTTGAGCATTATTTATTTATTTTTTTATAAATGTGATTGGGACTGGCTGTAAAGTAAAGGATGGTGAGTTGGTGGAGATAGTTTAATTGAGCAGCTGTAGGGTAGAGGTAAGATGGGAAGAGTTAGTGGTTTTGTTAGAAGGAAATTTGCTAGGAATGGCATTGGATGAGTTGCATGTGGAGGAGGACGGAGTGCATATGGTTAAGCTGGATATACTTTCAGTAAAGTGGGTATTGAGTAAGCATGAAGTTTGAAGGGGTATGCCTTCATGAAATCAACTGGGTTCTGTTTTAGATGCTGAGTTAAGTAGCAAATTGGAGGACCAGATTTTTAGAGGATTATGATTGGTTTCTATGAGTGAATAATATTGCTTTTTGTATTGGATGACTTGTTTTTTTTTTTAACCCAGTTATGAAGTTGTCTGAAAGGTTGTAAATTTGTGTTGGTTTTGTGCTTTTTCCATTCTTTCCATGCCCTCTCTGTCAACCATAAGGCATTTACAGAGCTTTAAAAGCCATGGAGAGTGAATAGATTTGGTTCTTTTTGTGTGGAAAAGAGCCAAGCTATTGATGGGATTTAGAAATATTGAGTTGAACTGATTTACCACCTCATCTAAAAGGAGGGTTTTAAATGTAGTCCAGTCTATTGATGTTAATAAATTAATGAATGACTGTTAATTAAGTCTGGAATGATTTTGTGATTCTGATTCTGATACGACAAATAGTTCTGTAGGCATAAGGTGGTAGGTGGTTACTTAAACTGTCTGGAAATGTTCCAGCTGTAGTGATTTTACTTGGATTGGCGACTAAAATCCAGTCAAGTATAGAGCCTTGATTGTTATTTTTATCATGTCTAATTGGTGATTTAATAAGGTGAATGAAACAAAATAAGTTCATAGTGGCAGTTGGGAAGTCAGAGGTTAGATTAAGCCGGTTTCGATTGACATCTCTTAGTATGACAGTTTTGTTTTTGAAAGTATTTGACATCAATGATAATATATCTTCTTGTATGGGAATATTGTTTCTGGGAGTAATGCAAAGTACTGCAACACTAATTTTTTTTGCTTTATTTATTTCTAGGAAGATGATAAGAATTTCTACATTAGCTAATTTTAGTGTTGTGCCTGTGTAAGGAGTCAGAATATAGGAGGTATGGTATAGTAAGGCTATTTCACCTGTTATTTGTAAATGTCCTTCTCATTTATCATATGTAGTAAAACGATAATTGTAAGCATCATTAATTGAAGCGTTTCTTCCTGGGCCTCCACTGAAAATGGGTCTTGCTTAGTTAGACTTTCCCGCAAAAAAAAAAGACAGGTACGTAGACAGATAGATAAAATACTTTGCAAAGTTTTGTGGTCTATTTTCACCTGAACCTTTTTAACATAGACAAGTTAATTGAGTTTCTCACATCTGTACACTTTTCTATCTGTACATTTTGCTTTTCCATATATCTAAATCCTCTCAACCCATAGGCAGGTAGTTTGTTCTTTTACAGGATTCACAGCTCCTGTACCATTCTTACTGTCATCCATTAGCAACATGACTAGTTTATTCACAACATAGTCCTTTATCTTGAATCATCTCTAATTCTTTTCTTGGACATTTCAAAGCCCTTGTCTTATACATAGGTTCATTTTCCATGTGACATCTTGCTTTGAAAGCTGCATAGTTATCTCAGATATATTAGGTACACACTTTGTAAGGTACTGCATTGCTCCTTTTAACCACTGAAATGCCTGCTTGTCTTCTGACATTGATAACTGCTCATTCACTGAGATTTTTTTCTGGATCAGGTTTTGGTCCCTGTGATATTAAAATAAGAAGTCACTGTGGTATCCCCAAAGTCTTAAATGAGCCACTAAACAAGTATAATGGGTCCAAAAACAAAACAGTATAAGAAACTTCTCTGTGTGGAAGATTTTCAGTCCATATAAGTGTTGATGGAGAAGTACAGAGAAGGTCAGAAGGAGTTGCATTGTGTTTTTGTAGATTTAGAGAAAGCATATGACAGGGTGCCTAGAGAGGAGTTGTGGTATTATATAAGGAAGTCAGGAGTGTCAGAGAAGTACGAAAGAGTGGTACAGGATATGTATGAGGGTAGTGTGACAGCAGTGAGGTCTGCGGTGGGAGTGATGGATGCGTTTAAGGTGGAGGTGGGATTACATCAAGGATCAGCTCTGAGCCCTTACTTATTTGCAGTGGTGATGGACAGGTTGACAGATGAGATCAGACAGGAGTCCCCATGGACTATGATGTTTGCAGATGACATTGTGATTTGTAGTGAGAGTAGGGAACAGGTGGAGGAAACCCTGGAGAGATGGAGATATGCTCCAGAGAGAAGAGGAATGAAGGTCAGCAGGACTAAGACAGAATATATGTGTGTGAATGAGAGGGAGGATAGAGGAATGGTGAGGATGCAAGGAGTAGAGGTGGCGAAGGTAGATGAGTTTAAATACTTGTGATCAATAGTTCACAGTAATGGTGAGTGTGGAAGAGAGGTGAAGAAGAGAGTACAGGCAGGATGGAGTGGGTGAAGAAGAGTGTCAAGAGTGATTTGTGACAGATGAGTACCAGTAAGAGTGAAAGGGAAGGTCTACAAGAGGGTAGTGAGACCAGCTATGTTATATGGGTTGGAGACAGTGGCATTGACAAAAAGGGAGGAGTCAGAGCTGGATGTGGCAGAGTTAAAGATGTTAAGATTTGCAGTGGGTGTGACGAGGGTGGGCAGGATTAGGAATAAGTATATTAGAGGGTCAGCCCAGGTTGGAAAGTTTGGAAACAAAGCCAGAGAGGCAAGATTACGTTGGTTTGGACATGTGCTAAGGAGGGATGCTGAGTATATTGGGAAAAAGATGCTAAGGATGAAGCTACCAGGTAAGAGGAAAAGAGGAAGGCCTAAGATAAGGTTTATGGATGTGGTGAGAGAGGATGTACAGGTGGTTGGTGTGACAGAGCAAGATGTAGAGGACAGGAAGAAATGGAAGCAGATGATCCGCTGTGGTGACCCTTAACGGGAACAGCCAAAAGAAGAAGATGATGATGATATCTACTTAATCACTGTATATTAATCAGATCAGATAATAGTAGTAGAAGTAGCGAACTTAAACTTGTCCTAAGTGAAAAAATAATAAAAAGATATAATTTGCAATATTATACAGAATTACTAAATATTCAAAAGTTATCCAAGCAGTGTAGACAGTCTGTTTCCAGTCGAAAATTCACAGACATGTGATCCAAGTAAAACAAAAATAACAGAGTAATAGTTTCCTCACAAGCTTTCTAACTAAATATATACTTTTTATCAGGCAAGGGAGTGTTTTTTTGTGCCGTAAACAAAGTGTTATTGGTATACGTCTTAAATTCACATCCCTTCCCCTATCAGTGTGACATTCGAGCTGGTCCTGCCCTACATAGTAGCTGTCATAATATAACCGTTATGTACTTTAAATAAAATTAATAATGATGTGGTACCTCTTATTTAACCAGATTATTAAGTCTGTGATTTTATCCAAGACAATATACTACATGGCTGGAAATATATAAACCTTAGACCATTTGGCAATTTAAAAATATGTATAAATATATATACATATACACTTTGCATGCAAAAAATCCATTGTAAAAATCCCCTTCTCCTTTCCTTCTTTTCCTCACTCTGCATGCCTTGGATATTTCCCCAAAGACCTCTTGATCTTTGAGAATTGGAGGCCTGGAGAGGACTCTGTGGAATAGAATTCTGGTCACCTGCCTGACAGTGCAGACTCAAAGGGGTGTAGCGATCATCAGGCAGAAAGGGATTTTTTTTTCAAGTCATTGTGTTATCTGGATTGTTCTTCAAGTGGAACTGCAGTGCATTCAGGTGCTTCTACATGTGCACATTATACTTTATTCGAGGGTGATAGTTTCCTAAGGGACTTCCTACTCTGCTGCTACCCATCATCTGCAAACTGCCTTATAGCTGCTCTGAAGCTTATTTCAGAATACAGATAAATCATTATAAATGGCGCAATGAGGAAGGATAAAATCATACCGTGTTAAATTTAAGGAAACAGCCCCTGAAGTTGACAACAAAACACAATACAACTAACACTTTTATCTACTGCATAACCCTTAATGAGGGAGGTTGTGTTGTAATGTGACGATCTGCATTTGCTTTCATGTCAGTGGGAGAGC
The DNA here is from genome assembly GCF_019279795.1 of Protopterus annectens. Classification (NCBI taxonomy): domain Eukaryota; kingdom Metazoa; phylum Chordata; order Ceratodontiformes; family Protopteridae; genus Protopterus; species Protopterus annectens. The sequence goes on along the minus strand of NC_056744.1, from coordinate 69,945,739 downwards.
TGTGTTTGGATGTTGTGTCTCCCTACCTGTTCAAGCATTTTGGTCATTTAAATGTGCTGTCTCTCTCTGGCTGCATACATAGTAAATGTGCTGCTATTACTTCAGGGTCAGGTGTGCCACTGTGCTTCATCATTGTTTATAAATTGGTTATAATGGGTGGCACAATGGTGCAGCAGTTAACATTGTCACCTTATAGCAAGAGGTTCTCCGGTTCAATTAATGGCCGGGGTGCCTTATGTGCGGAGTCTGTATGTCCTCCCTGCTTTTGTGTGGGTTCCCTCCGGGTACTCCATTTTCCTCCCACATTCCAAAGACATGCATCTAGAATGTTTCTCCCCAGGCCTCCGCTGAAAATAGGCTCTGTCCTAGTCAGACTTTCCCAGTCAATAAATGTTAAATAAATAAAATAAAAATAATGGGCTATATTAATGTAAACATTCAGTTTTAAACAAGAGCAGATGATTCAGGGTTTCTTACAGCTGCTGAGATAACAAGACATTGAAAAAGGCACTCTTAAGTACTGAAATTTCCACACATGCCTAAATGCTAAAAGAAAGACTTAACAGAGGTTTTGCTCACTTGCACATATTTGTCTGGTTGTCATCACTGCACACTTGAGTGGAAAAAGGTTTTCATGCCTCTAGAATTTGCTAACTTTTTTGTTATGCTGTTGTGGCATATGCTGCCCAAGAAAGCACTCCACATTTTAATCTGCCTACCCGGACTGGTGGAGATTGTTGTGCAAAGCACACCAGCCACTTGTTCGCAACAGCTGTTCATGACTCTCTGAGCCATTACATCTGTAGTTTGTAACAATGTTTGCTCACAAATGTAATGGTTCAAAATGATTTCACCTGTCACGACTAACTGCTGAAGTTATTGTATTCTTGAAACATTTCACTTAATTCTATTGAAAAGTGGCCATTCTTACTGCATCCTCACTAGGGCAGTGTTTCTTTTTTTTTATTATTTTCCAAGATTCTTTAAAATCAAAATAATTTGGAAACCATTACTAATTTTATTTTTTTTTTTTCGTGGGCAAATATTTTGCAGTTCATGTTTACATAATTCCAAAAGGGCTTATGTGCCATAATGTTAAACCTGTAATGAACTTCACAAGTTGTCATATAGCCAGATTAGTGTGGATAAGACCCAGATCAGTAAATGGAAAACAGTGGTAATCCAGAGGGCTCGAGTGAAGTCTAGTATCTCACCTGTGACTCAGAGGGTGACAGGACTAACAAGAAAAAGAATGCAAAGGGTTAGTCCAGATAAAATCACTTTAGCTAGCAGATCTAGGAGACTTTTTCTCTGATACACTCCCTGTGGGAAGAATAAAGACATCTTGTTGAAGTTTCTAGCAGTTTATTCAGTTAAGAACGTAGATGGACCCCCTGACACTTTGTGTCAGCTTGCTGCAGTCACTCTGATTCTAGCTTTAAACTCCATATACAGACTTCCCTCAACCACCACTCCCCAGTACTCAAAGATGTTAACCTATTCCATTATTTTCCTTCTATCTCCGTTTTCAGCTTCTTCTGATTTCCCCCATTTGCTGCCATTAAAACTGTCTTATCTGTACTCAGTTTCATCCCATTTGCATTCCATTCCACTATCCTTTGCTGAAGGTCTTGCTCAAAGTCTGCCTGTAATGCCACATCATCTACATGCTTTATTGTTCTACCCCTTTCAACCTGTGTGCTAATGTATCTATTGGATCTGTAAGATTATCAAAATTCCGAAACTTCAAAATTCATATGGCCGAGACCATATTATCGAAGTTTCGGAACTTTTAACATTAAAAAAAAAAAATAATAATAATTCTAACTTAATGATTTTGCAGGGGGCAAGCCTCTCTGCATCCCCACACTCCCTGCAAATTCAATATACCAACTGCAAGATCACACTACATTGCAGAAAAGGGTACATTTCCTGTTCCACTCTGTACAGCGGTCTCCATTCAAAACATTTGAAGTTTCAAAACTTAGATCATATGGTCCCAACCATATGACTTTCGAAGTTTTGAAACTTCGATAATGTGGTAGGGACACAATCTGTCACCGGTGTGAACAGCAGTGGGCTCAAAATTGAGCCCTGATGTTTATCCAGTCCCACTGGGAACCTTTCTGTGAGACCAAAGACTGTACTTAAGCCATTGGGTCCTTTTGTATAGTTTGTACTAATTCTACCATTGTTTCTTGGACTTTGAACCACCGCAAGACTGCCCAAATCAGCTTTTTTGGGACCTTGTCATGTGCTTTCCCCAAGTATAAGAATGCTCAGTTGTACTCCTTCCTCATTTCAAACTTCTTCTCAAGTATCTATCTCACTGCAAACATCAGATTATTTTTCCTGCATCCTGATCTGAATCCAAACTGCTCATTTCCTATCTTACTTTCTTAAACTCTGTGTATTCGTTTATCAGGCGCACTCTCCAGAACTTTTGTGCAGTGTGACAGAAGTTTGCTACTTCTATACTACCCACAGGTGTAAAGTCCCCTGTGTTCTTGAACACTGGCACTTGTATGCTTATTCTTCAGTCATGTGGGATATGCTTTTCTGTCCATACTGCTATGAGTACCCCCTGGGACCATTTCTTCAAACAGTTTGAGCCTGCTGCTTCCCCTGACTTAATTTTCGTTAGTGCCATTCTTTACTTCTTCTAGGGTGTGCTCCTCCTCTTCTCTCACTGTAGGCTCTGTCTGGGGCACTACAGCTTCTGTTTTTTATTTTATTCAGAAGCTGCCAAAAGTACTCTTTCTATCTGCCTTTGAAGTCCTGTGGACTGGTGAGCGGGTTGTTGTCGACATCCCGTATGAAGGGGATCTGACTATCTTCTTTATTCTTCTGTCTTTGTCTTGTAACCTAATAGAGTTTCTTTATGCCATCCACTCTACAAGGCAGCGTAGCCGTAACATCACTTTTCTGTCCCTATACACAAGTCCTACAAATCCCACAGGATACTCAGCTTGTAGCCCCCATGACTGTCACCATCACAAGCAGTTAGGAAAATGGATGCTTGAAAGGATGAATGCATTTAATAAGCAATGTTGTACTGGTTTGGGTATTGCAAAATCCACATCTTTAATGAAAGGAAAGAGAATCTCAGCTGTTACAGTCCCCCCTCTCCCTTGGCTGGCCCTCTAATGTCATTTTTTTCTTTACAACACTTTCTGAGTTAAAGAGCTAGATTCAACCTCCTTTTCATGAGCTTTTCTGTAGAACTGCAATCTCCTCCTTCAGTAATATGAAGTAAATGTTTCGATTTAGCATCACTTGCTTTCTGGCAAAAAAGAATGGAGCCTTGACTGTAACCCAGGTGAACTAGGTTCAACTAGCTGACACTGTCAAAGTAGGAGCCAGGCAAAGGTGGTGGTGGTGAGGAATGCCAGCTTTCATTTTTTTTTGGTGGGTGGGGGGGGTTGCCATCTCTAGATAGTTAATTGTAGAGAGTGAGGTACCCACAGATGTGTGCACTAAATATAAGAGCTGGCAGATGCTTAGAGAATCCCACACATAGACGGATGTTGAAATGTGCACAAAACATGATTGCATGCTTGCCTTCATGGGAGTTGGCCAATTCCCTCAAATAAAAAGAAATCCTTCTGCCATTCACTGTGTTATGCCTTCTCTTCAGCTATCACCTGATGTGAAGAAGTAAATGGACTTGGAGTTGTATTGGGGAGGTGGTGAGGGAGTTAAAAGTAGAGGTGTATCCCCAGAAAAACTAAAAAAAAAAAATCCAGTTAGCATGACAACCTTGTGCTTTGCTTTTCTTCCCAGTCCACCCACTGTATTTAGTTTCATGTCTTCCTTTTTCTTTTCTGCCTAACATATCTCCCTTCTCGATAGAACTAGTCCTCTTGTGGCTATTCTTTTTTTGGGTGTACAACATGCTTCCTTAGATAGCCAGTGAGTATACCATTTGGTGCACTGTACTAGATATTCCCTATTGGAAGGAAGACCCGGGGAAAACCCACACTGGAGAGATCATGTAGCAAATTTATGTTCCCTTAGTATACTAGAATATTTTCGTACAGACAGCAGTGAGTACGATGCATTGATTGTGTTCTTTCTTTAAACTCACAAGTCTTATGAATCATTTCCATTCTGTAGTTAAAATCTCAGATGTGAGGTACTAGCCGATTGCAGTACTACAGGAACAGCTGTTTATCATTGTTCTTAATGTAACAGTGAGACATTGGTGACTTTCTGAAACAATATGTTAACTGTACTTAGTCTCATGCCCTGGCCAATGTGTACCCTAACTCAGCAGACTAGGTTTATTTTTATTGCTCAAGATGAATGGTGCTCCACCAGCCTCACTATTTGAAGTATTGACAGCAGACTTTATTTTTACTGTTTTAGATCATTTATATTGCACTGTTTTGTAGTGATTCTGACAGTATTGAAAAGAAAATTACCAGCAATTTACGCTTGTGGGAATTAAGTTCCTTCAAAAGACATCATATTCAGTGACAGTGGTAATTGTAAACACTATGCTAAGTTTAATAAGATTTTAGGAAGGAGAGACAGGAACTTAACAGTATTTTCTTGAACATATAAAGTTATTTTGTCTTTAACCTGAGTAAGTCAGTCTCTTCCCCATCACCTGGATATATGACACTGATTTACCTGGAGTGATAACTCCAGGTCACTCTAGTGAGTGAGAGAGAGAATAGGGCACTTAAGGTGACTGGATGGTCAAGACTTTTTGGTCATGCTTAAATTTTCTTCTTTTGACTAATTCTATTGCAATGCTATTTTACTTAAAGGTGTTTCTGGTAATTTTAAAAGTTCTAGGTTAATGTAGAAGGCAAATCTTCTGTTTTGTTTTCCTGTAAAGCCAAAGAGAATATCTGTTTCAGAATTGTGGAACAAGTTGGTAACTAATATTTTAAGATATAGGAAAAGAGTTTGGTGAATTTTCAGACACCTCCCAGAACAAACTGCTATGTGAATATATCTCATTGCTTTGGTATGGAAACTTGCTTTGCTTTTTGTTTCTTTCTTTTTTTTTATCGTAGTGTTATTTTATATCTACAACATTTGAGAGTTATAAATGTTTGACTAGGGAATAGTAAAATTTAGTATTTCTTTCTATGTGGCCAAAGGGATTAACTGTTTTAGAACTGTAGGACGATCTGGATTTTTTTTAAGGTAAAGGAAAAAAGTTGCTGGATTTTTTTTTGTAAGCAATGAAAGAAAAAAATTTGCTGTCTGAATATATCTCATTTTTGCAGCTCTTCCTTCCTGTTTGCTTAAACTGTGTGGCTCTTGAGTTGTCTGTCACTTATATAAATTTAACTTCAAAAGTCCTTACTCTTACCTCATTTACTGCTACTAGTGAAAACTCAAGAAAATACTAAGAAGGCCCTCTTCTTAAACTAATTAAACTTAAGATGTTAAATTGTCAGTCTCGCCGTCATTCTTGCTGGATGGGTTCAGAGCCGAACCTCGGCTCCGACTCGGCCACTACTAAAGCTCGAGAGCTAATTTTACCGGCTCGAGGCAACCCTAAATCCCATGATGCTAGGCGGTAACTCCCCAGATCTCGTTTGCCACTTTCGCTAGCGAGGTGCTTTTTTACCGGCTCCTGGTAAGTGTTAGATTTTGTTTCAGAATCACTCTTTTCTACTTAGCTTCCCACCCTTTTTTTCTCAGTATAGCTCAGTATAGCTTAATCTTACAGTTAAACTAAAAATTTTTCCCCGTTAGTGTTATTTTTTGTCCCCTTATCCCAATTATTCTTCCCTTCCACTAGGTTAGGCCTTAGGCCCTGCTCCTTTCCTAGTTTTTTCACAGGGATTCTGTGCTGTGGGTGTGGTCTGTGTGTGTACCCCTGTCCCTGTATCCCTGTCTGTTTGGATTTTGTGTGTATTGTTTAAATTCTTTACTTCGACAGCATTATGTCGAAGGATACAAAGGTCTCAGGCTTCAAGAAGTGTGACTCGTGCTGTCAGAAGATATCTCTGACAGACGGTCACACTTCTTGCCTTTACTGACTGGGACCCCTGCACCTGCAGGACTCTTGTTCTGTGTGCCATGCGTTCAGTCCAAGAGTCCTGCAGAAGCGCAGGAATAAACTAATCTTAAGGGGCTTATTGAAGCCTGAGGGTTCCCCAGCTAAGTCTATGCCGGGGAAGCCCTCAAAGCCAACCAAACCATCGGCTCCGAGTTCTAAGCCTTCGGCTGTTGGCTCACCATCTGCCACTCCATCGGCTCCAGCTGGAGCTGATGCGTCGGCATCGCAGCTTCTTACATCGGCTCCATTCAAAGCTGATACCTCTGAGGCTCAACTTTCACAGTCGGCTCCGGCTCCACCCATCACGATACCCTCTACTCGAAAGAGGTCCAGATCCCCAACATTGGAATCCATCCATTTGGCTCCGAGGTCACCCTTGCTCTCGAAGCGGAGCCATCAGAGCCGTTCTTCTCGGCCGTCCAGGCTTTCCGACCATGACCTTGAGAGAGTGGTCAGTAGACTTTTAAAGTCTCAGGCACTGGCCCAAATGCTTCACAGCCCGTCTCATCAGACAGCGGCTATATCAGCTCCACCTACTATTCCTCCTTCGACTCTCCACCAGAGTTTGGAGCCGGAGCTCCTCAGAGCTGTGACCATTGCGGTGTCAGAGCAGATACCTCCCCCTTTGGCTCCGTCGTCATCTGCTCCGATCTCCTCCATGGTGCCTTCATTGGAGGGTTCCGGGCGCCTGATCTCTCTCGCTGGCTCCAAGGGGACTAGTGGCATCGGACCCATGTCCGACCCCGTTCTCCCTCTCGGAGCGTCAGCGCTGGTGAGCTCGGCCCCGACATCGGCTTCGGAGCTGTCCCTGTTGGTGCGGCCTGGGGTTCCTAGTTCTTCGGAGCAGGAGCCCTTTGGCCTGCCTGATAGGGGAGCCTTCGAAGTGATGAGGAGCGTACTAGCCCCAGTGCCTGGTCAACTGTCAGCTTCCTCAGCTCCTCCCACTACAGTGCCTGCTGATGTCTCTTCCCACTCTCTTGCTCCCGGACCCAGAGATCCAATGCCTCAGGTTTCCCCACTGGGAATTTCTTCCTCTTCCGAGGCTTCTCCTGACCCGTCAGGTGAACCTCCGCGCAAGAGGACATGTAAGAGGAAGCATGTGGACTCCCCTGAGTCCATTACATCGGATACCGACTTGGATGAGTCGGAAGGATCCCCAAGGTCCCCCTCTGAGGATGTCTCTTTCTCAGACATCCTTGAAATCCTTAAACAGAGGGGGAAGTGGTCTTCCCTTAATCCTTCTGAGGACAAGTCGGTTTACCTGGAAGCGTTTGGTTCTCGACCCTCCACCTCCTGGGTGTCTCCGCCCTTCGACCCCCTTATGGAAGTGGTGGCACGGAAGGCGTGGACGGCCCCTGATTCGGTGGAACCCACCCCACGGAGGCCTTCCAAATTTATAACAGCTCCATCTGATAAACAATTTTTAAGCAAAGGTGTCTTGGTTGATGCCATGGTGGTGGCTGCAGCCACCAAGAAGGAACTAGCCGATCCTTCAGTGCCTATCCATCCTCCTAACAAGGAATCTAGGACTATGGATAGGTACGGTAAGCGGATGTTTTCATCAGCGACCTTTGCCATGCGGTCGCTGAATTATTTGTGTCACTTCACCTGCCTTCAGAGAGATGTTCTCAAAGAGCTTGGTGAGGTCTTACAGGATCCGTCAGCTGCTGGGTCCCAGGACAAAATTAACCCACAGCTAGGAACCCTAAACTCCATTGTTAACTCCTCCATGCGGCTCATTTCCTATGCAGCCGATGGAGCGAGTAGGGCTGCAGGCACAGGAGTAGCCTTAAGGCGTCACACCTGGATGCGGCTTTGCAATTTCGCGGACCCCTTCAAGGCATCCTTCACTAACTCCCCTTTTGATGGTTCAGTGTTGTTCGGGCCTCAAGTGAAGGAGACCTTGACCAGATGCGAGCAAGATGGCAAAACTCGTTCTGCCGTAGGAGTCCGTTTCTCCACCCCTTCTAGACCATACCCTAAGGGTCAAAAGGGTGGAAAAATGTGGTTCCGCAAATCTCAAGGAGTCACGCATGATGCAAGAGGTCAGTTTCCCCCTAGAGGCAGAGGGGGTAACAACAACAGACGCCACCCAAGAGGCAGAGGGGGTCCGCAGAATCAGGGTAGCAGAGAGCCTCTCTCTGACAAACCCTTCAGGCATCCCTGAGGTGTTGCCCGACTGTCCACCTTCGGAGGCAGTCGGGGGAAGATTGTCGCTGTACCCACAAGCCTGGCTTTCCCTTACTCAAGACAAATAGGTACAGTCGATCATATCCGAGGGCTACAAAATTTCCTTTATCCAAACCCCAACTCAGAGAAAGGGGCCCCTTCCAGACGTTCCACCCAGTCTAAGGGAACAAGCAGGACTGGAAATTTCAAAACTGCTAACAAAGAGAGCCATCCAACCAGTCCCAGCAGACCAACTAGGATCCGGAGTCTACTCAAAGTTCTTTTTGGTACCAAAACAAACAGGGGACTGGAGGCCAGTATTGGATCTCAGCAAGCTAAACAAGTTTGTAAAGAAAACGAAATTCCGGATGGTCATGCTACAGTCCATTCTACCTCTTCTGAGCAAGGACAATTGGATGTGCTCAGTAGACCTTCAGGATACGTACTATCACATAAAAATTCACAGGCGATGCAGAAGGTTTCTCTGCTTTTGGCTGGGGGCCAGTCATTACCAATTCAGAGCCCTGCCCTTTGGTCTCATTACAGCCCCCAGAGTGTTCACCAAATGTATGGCAGCGGTTACGGCTCACCTGAGACGTCAAGGATTCCAGGTGTTTCCATTTCTAGACGGCTGGCTCCTCACTGCCACCACCAGGCGTCAACTTCTTCAGGCCAGAGATTATACCATTCACATTTGCAAAGAGCTAGGAATTTCTATAAATTTCGAAAAGTCTGCTTTGTCGCCTTGTCAGTCTATTACCTTTATAGGCGCCAACCTGGACACTGTGCAGCTCTCAGCAAGGCTCACAGAGCAAAGGGTCTTAGATATTTAAAATCATGTCCATCACCTTCATCAGATAAACAAAATTCAGGCCAGGTATGTTCTGAAAGTGTTAGGTCTCATGGCGGCTGCCAGCACACTCCTTCCTCTTGCCCATTTCCACATGCGTCTCCTTCAGTGGATGCTTTTCGCCCAGTGGTCTTTCCAACAACTGCCTGTGACTCACAAGATCATAACTCCAGCTTGCAAAAATCATCTGTCTTGGTGGATCGTGTCCCCCCTAGTCCACCAATGCAGACCCTTTATTCCCCCCTCCCCGGTCGCCACGGTCACATCGGACGCCTCCCTGATCGGGTGGGGGGGGGTGCATTTTCAGGGCAGAACAGTCCATGGCACATGGCAACCCTTCGAATGCCACCTGCACATAAATGTCCTGGAGATGAGAGCAGTGCTTTTGACGTTGCAAGCCCTCCACGCCTTCTTCCCCTGGGGACTATTGCAATCCAAATGGACAATATGTCCGTAGTGTGGTATATCAACAAGCAGGGCAGAACCAAGTCCTATCCCCTGTGTCAAGAAGCACTCAGACTTTGGAAATGGGCGATCTCTTCTCAGCGGTTTCTGATAGCAACGCATATCCCCGGGAAGTCCAACATCATAGCGGACAGGTTGAGCAGAGCTATTCTCATGCCACACGAGTAGTCTCTCAAATAATCTGTGAAGGAAGAGATTTTTCAGAAGTGGGGCCTTCCTTGCTGCGATCTTTTTGCTACACCCCAGAACAGCAAATGCCCTGACTTCCTCAACCTCTTCCCCCTTCCAGGCCATCCCCCCAGAGATGCTCTAGTCCACGATTGGTCTCGGGGACTTCTTTACGCCTTTCCCCCCTTTCCGTTAATAACACAAGTTATTCAGAAAGCAACTGCCTTGAGAACAAAGATTATTTTCATTGCCCCTTATTGGCCTCGACAGATATGGTTTCCATTCCTGCATCGTTATCTCTTGGAGCAGCCTTGGCATCTGGATCCAGTGCCAGATCTTTTGACCCATCCTTCAGGGCAGCTGCACCAATCCCTCCATTCTCTCAACCTCACTGCCTGGTTGCTCCTCTTCCATCCCTAGCCAGGCTTCCTATGATTTCAAATCCTGTCCGGGATATTATAGTAGCTTCCCTTAAATCTTCCACTAGAAGGATCTACGCTAGTAAATGGCAGTGTTTTTCCTTCTCGGCAAAGGCTAGAAATATAGATCCTTTCACTGCCCCTATTCACTCGGTCTTGGATTTCCTAGCTGAAATTTTTCGTTCAGGTTCTTCTTCTTCCACAGTGAAAGTTCAGCTGGCAGCCATTTCAAATTTTCACATAGGCCTGTCGGATGGCAACATCATGTCACATAGGCTGTGCAAAGCGTTCCTTAGAGGTGTCTTTTTACTCAAGCCCCCCCATCAAAGATCCTCCGCCACAGTGGGATCTAAACTAATTTTTATCATCTTTGATTTTACCTCCCTTTGAACCTGCAGCGTCCTGCTCACTGAAATTACTTTCCTGGAAAACACTCTTCCTAGTCGCTATTACATCAGCTAGGAGAGTATCTGAACTTCATGCCCTATGCATTCGTCCTCCTTATTTAGTTTTTCACAAAGACAGAATTTCTCTAAGAACTAACCCCTCTTTTGTACCCAAGGTGGCTTCGCAGACAAATTTAAATCAATCAATTGACCTCCCAGTTTTCTTCCCAAATTATGCAAACAGGGCGGAGCAAAAGCTACATTATCTGGATGTTCATCGTCAGCTCAGGTACTATTTGGACAGAACTAAACAAACCAGGAAATCTGATCAGCTCTTCTTATCTTATGCAGAGAATAAGAAAGGCCTTCCAGTATCTAAGGTAACCCTGTCTAGGTGGCTGTCTTCTGTGATCACTTGTATTTATCATCTCAGAGGTAAACAATTGCCTTCTAGGCCAAGAGCCCATTCAACCAGAGCACTAGCTACATCAACAACCTTTCAAGCTAGACTGCTGATAGACACTATTTGTGCGGCAGCCACATGGGCCTCTCCTCATACCTTTGTCTCGCATTACAAATTGGACATGGCCTCCAGAAACAGGGCAAATTTTGGTTCCACCATTCTCAAGAGTCTGTTCCAATGAGCCACCCAGGATGAAGGTGCTAGGGATGCGGTCCCTTCCAGCAAGAATGAAGGCGAGATTGACAACTTAACATTGAGAAGTTATGTACCTACCATAACGTTCCATGTTAGTTATCTGCTCTCGCCTTCTTTCTTGCGTCCCACCCACCATCCCCCTAGCCTGGACAGACCGATAAGATCTTCCCTTCCTTGAAGGGTCCTTATATTCCTCTCTCACCATCCAGCTGGTCCTAGGGTAGCTAGCGTAGATAGCGACCTTTGGGGGTTTATCTTCCTTCCTCCTCCTTTCCAGTTGGAGGACTATTTGGCCTATGCTGGGTTTTCAGCTTCCAAACGAGATCTGGGGAGTTACCGCCTAGCATCATGGGATATAGCGTTGCCTCGAGCCGGTAAAATTAGCTCTCGAGCTTTAGTAGTGGCTGAGTCGGAGCCGAGGTTCGGCTCCGAACCCATCCAGCAAGAAAGAAGGCGAGAGAAGACAACTAACATGGAACGTTATGGTAGGTACATAACTTCTCATTTTCCTCCCTTTCATGTCTTTTCGCCCACTAGCTCTACACTTCAGTATCCACAGCTGTATACACACACATTATATATATATATATATATATATATATATATATATATATATATATGTAATTTGGGGTGAATGTTGTAGCAGCAAGTTTCAGAATTTGAAAATTTTTGTTTAGCTATTGTTTATTTTTTGAAATGTTGGAACTTGCAAAATCAAGTCTTGCACATTTCATTGGGAGACTATTTTACTTTTAAAAATCTGCTTAGCACTGTCCTGTGTACAAGAAATTGTGGAGTTTGAGAGACACTACTTTAGTGACCATCTGATAAAAGGTTAAAGTTTTGAGTAACAGTGTTGACTTATGTGAATTATATTTTCACATTTTTAGGGATTTAACTTTAGATCAGCCCTATAGGTACTTTGTGAGCTCACGTTCAGAGACTTGTTAGGGTGTGGTTATTAAAGACAGTAAGAACTGTCTTTTAATCGTAGAAAATGCGTTCATTTTTCACATGAGCTTAAATATATATATGAATGGGGTAAGTACGTGCAGAATACTGAGGCTAAACTCACATTAGTAGCCTAGCATTTTGAGCATACAGGCACACCTACTACTACATATGCAGACGTTCTGAAGAATACACCCATACAAGCCTCACAATTTCATCATCTTTAACCTAACAGTAAACTGAAACTCGGTTATAAATAAATCATCCTTCCTTGACTGTGTGATGTATGATTTAATAAAATATTTATGAATGTGTAATCCAGTACTAATTCAGTGCCCCATATTCATTTGCTGAGAATAATGTCCTTGTTTTCAGTGATGCTCGTAACTTCTATATTTTTTGTGGCCACCATTTCACTTGCTACTGGTATCCTTCAATTAGCCCATTCATTTGTCTTACCCACCATATTTTATAGGGTACAGGGTCCATCTGAATCCTTCTGCAACCATCTGGACAGGCCTTTCCTCTTCTAGAAGATGATCTTGTGGTCTGGTTCTTCTAAGCGCAACAGCCTGTCTTCTGTTTCCTTACTTTCTGCTGTCCAGGTGAGTGCTAAATCCTGCTATAACCATACATGCGGGCTCCCCCCTGCACAGACTGAATGACCTCTTAGTCTGTGTCACCTGACTGCCACTCCTTCTGATTGAAAAGAGGTGTGGACCAGGGGACGGGCTTCAAACAGGGGGCAGGGATTTTTTTTTTGTGATGCATGGGAGATAAATCCCTAACTAGCAGATTGGATATGGTGTTGCAGGCATAACCCACTACCCATGGTGCTACCCTGCTCATGCCCTCCCACCAGAATTGAAGTTGTAGCATGCCAGCAGCTAAGGAGACATTCTCCAGGCTCCACTAGGGTGTGTCCTAGCTGACAGCAGAAACCCTTCTCTCCTCACTCCAGGATAGGCAGTCTGCACCCAGGTCTTCCAGCACCAGAGCTATTATTGAACTTGGAGCAGCTAAAGTGATATTAACTTCTGTGGTCACAAGCACATAGCACTGAGATAAAAGTATATAGTTAAGTCCAACAAAATTACTTTGGTGGAATAAAAATATGGTAAGATAATCACAGAAAAAAAGGAGCACTACTTAGTATTCAAATGACCTTAAACATAAAAATTCTGAGCAAAATAAAATACATAAATTGTTTACTTTTCTTATCAAATCTCTTAGAATTAACCATCAATTTAACCTGTTAAAAGCCAGCAGTAGGTTATCTATTCATTGCATCAGAAAATTGAAAGGAAAAAAATGTGAATGTAGCATATGATGATTTGTGCCACAAGTAAAACGTTCAGTGGATCCAGACATCATGCTTAATGGATTCCTTCAAGAAAAACATGACAAAATCCCCATCAGTCATGTTAGAGTGTAAGTGTGTGAACATATGACTGACCTCTGGTAAAAGGCTGCGGTAGTACCATTCCACAAAGGTGTGGAAGATCTCATCTGACCCGTACAAGTTTAGACTCAAGAGTCTGACCAGTATCCTGTGTAAAATCATAGATAAAAGGGAGCTGAATGACACATGAACCTATTTCTACCAGATATGGAACAGTATAGTTTGCAATATTGTCTTTTGAATGTGTTTGTGTTCTTTTGAAGAAGTAGAAGAAGCTGTTGGTGAAGGAGTAAGAGTGCATGTTGCTTGTCTTGAACTTGCTACTGATGAAACTGGGTTAAAAGAGGTTAAACGTTTATTTTTCATTTATGCATTGTTCATTTTCTGATATTGTGAAAGTTAAAGATGAGAGGTGGTATTTGGAATGGGGTTGGGAAGTGGATTTTATTTTAAAATTTGAAAAAGATGTGGTAAAGCATTTACCAAGTACATATGTAGGTGGTATTACAGGAACAATTAGGTGTATATATGGGACAGCTGAAGACTTGTTTTTATGGGGATTTCAATCAACTGATAAATGAATGTACAAAAATAAGGTATATTCAGTGGGGGGGGAGGTCATATGATGAGTAAGTGTAAAACAATGTAGAATATGTAAAAATGAAGGGCATTTTGGTTTGATTATTAAAAGAATAAGCAATATAATGTTGAGCAGGACGGTGAAAGTATTATAATGTCTGAAGGTAATGGGGAAGTTGTGGAAAAAGGGTGTTAATGAAAAAAGGATGAAGATTGAAAAAGTAGATCACCAAAGGTTGATAAAGGTAAGGAGTAGTTTGATATATGCCTCAGTTAATGAAAATAGTGAAACATCTGATTTTGAGGCTCAAGGAACAGTTGTACATTAACTCAGAAAAATATTAAAATGGGAAAAGAATAAAAATAAGAAAAAGAAAATCAAAATACTTTGCTTAAACGTCAAAAGAAGGAAAAGTAATAATTCGTAAATGTAAATAGTATTATTAATACTGTAAGAAAAATAGGGATACTGGAATGGTGTGCTAAATGTGATGTAGATATTCTTCTAGGGGATGTATGATTTTTAACAAGTGAAGACATATTGCAGACAAAAATGCGCTGGAAAAATAATATGGAATTTAGGAAGTGAATGTTGCTCTGGAGTGGCTGTATTGTCTAAAACAGTAAAATATTTGATATAATGATAAGGATGGGAAGGTTAGCCATTGTGGATGTGAAGTGAGGACTATATGTTTATGGAATTATAGCATTATATGCATTTACAAATGGTAAGGAAAGAAAGACTCTGTTTCATCAAATATTAGATTATGTGGTGGTTAACATGAAAATTATTGTTGCAGGGGACTTTGTTTTAAGTCGAACATGTAAAAATAAAGGGAAAGAGAAACATGTTAAAAATACAAGAAGTGATAAAACATGGTAAGTTGGCAGTGTGGAATAAAAGTCAATGGATCTGAAATTGATTATTTCGTACTGAAAGAAGGTTTGGGTACAGCAAATAGTGATACAGAGAGACAAGTTTTCTAGATCATTTAGCAATATAGATGAAGAAGATGGAAGAAAAGGAAGTATATTCAAACAGGAAAAGAAATAAAAAATAAATGATAAATTATGGGATGAATTTCGAGAGTGAGAAGCATTGCAGTTATGGTGGGATCATATAACCATGAAGGATTTTTATAAAAATTGGTCTGAATGGTCGATTGAATTTAAAATGAAGTACAAAAAGTGTTTTTTTTAATGCAGAATAATGTAAGAAAGGAAGAAAAAGCAAAGTTTGGTAAGATGTATAGAAGTGTTTTGGATAATTTAGAGATAAATACTAGAGAGTACAATGATATAGAAATGGAAATATATAAAAGAAATTGAGAAAAAATTGAAGACATTACATGTTTAAGCAGAGATATTTTTACATGGTAAAATGGAGAAGGTTTTATCAAAAAGTATCAGAGAATCGTCAGACAACCCATGAAGAAGAGTATACAAGAATGAGAAGTGTACTAATTGGTTCTGAGAGAGTAGCTGATGCATGGAGTAAACTGCTAAATTACATTAAAGCAAGCACTAAGTTACATATTTTTAAGAACAACCTGGACATTATGGGAATAACTGATCTGATATTGTTAATCCTCGTTCATTCTTTACGCATGAGTATCGGTTCCGACCTCGGAACCGAGCCAGCCATTTTCCAAGCTTGTGTCAGCTTCAAACTCTCGAGCTAAACTCTTACCCACAACCCCCCCCTCTCCCTTTTATCCCAGATTTCGTTTGCCGCCTTGCCATTTGGTCGTGTCAAGCTGCTTCTCTTGAGCTAAGTACAGTTATGTGTTGTTTAATACCCACTTTGTATTACTTTTCTGTCAGAAAAGTTTCTATTTCATTCTCTCTCACCCTATCGCATCTAGTGATCATACTCTCTTCAGGTTTTTCTTCTCCTTTCTCTACCTTTTTACCGCGAGGTATTCTCCCTTTACCATCATTGGTAATCCTTCCCTTTTTCTCATACCTTGGGGTATTCTCTCTACCATTGCTGGTACCCTCTTCTGCTTTAATTTAGCCATTATGGCAGATAAGAAAGGTAGTCCAGGGTTTAAACAGTGGTTCTGATTGTGGACAAACTACCTACTTCTGATGCACACTCTTTGTGCGTTTATTGTTTGGGGGTGTCCCACTTGTCTGTTGACCCGCCCTGTACTATTTGTGAGAACTTTTCAAATAGAAACTTATTGGAAAGGAAAAACAAGCTGTTACTGAAGGGACTCCATGAATCTCCCTTTTCAGAGGCTATATCTAGGTCGGAGGCCTCAACCCTCCTAGAGCCCATAAGAAAATCTTGGATGTTCCTACCAAAGATAAATCTTTGCCTTCGTCCCTGGCTGGGGACTCCCGCCAACCAAAACCTAAAAAGGCTAAAGTTTCGGCCCCGGAGCTCACTCAGTCAGCCCCAGTGCTTTCGGTGTCTAGACCTTCGGCACCAAGGCCTTCGGCTCCAGTAGTGATCTCGGCTCCGTCTTCTCCTGCAGCCTTCACTATATCGGCAACGAGGGGCTCCTCGGTTCAGACTATTACCACTGTATCAGCACCGACCGTTCAGTTGGCGCAGACCTTGACCACGGCAGTTCCGACATCATACTTGGAACCGACGCCTTTATTGTTGACTCCACTTTTGTCAGTTCCATCTTCGGTACCGGCAACCACTTCAGCACCGATCCCTGTGTTGATGCAGACCATGACCTTGGCACCGATGACGTTTTCGGTGCAGACACCCATAGTCCAGTCTCTCTCTCGGCGCCATTGTTCTCGGTGTGGACTGGTGAGATGGGCACCGAGTTTGCCTCTTCTGTGGACAGGCCTGTTTCTCCCTCAGTCTCCGTGAGGTCCACTAGAAGCCTTTCCGAACTATATGTGTTGCGTCTTGTGGATCAAGTGCTCTTGGCCAGAGGTATCCCACCCCCCAGGAACTGTCCTTCCTTGGGAGGTGATCACCCGTCTCCAAAGACCCCTTCTTATTCTCCTCCTTCATTGCCTTTAAAGTCCATGGATATAGCGCAGTCTTCCCCTTCTGTGCTTCCCTTTATGGATCTCACTAAGGAACCACAGTTGCCTTCATGACCCAGGATGTCAGTTGTGACACACATATTTTGCTGCTCTGCAGCCATCCAGGGACTCCGAGTCGGCAGGCTGAGCCACTTAGGGGAGGGGTGACCCTGTCCTAGACATTCACTCCTCTTCAGGTGGACCAGCCTTCCAACTGATGGAGAAGGCTTTCGCTGCTGCTGGCGATACTGGACTGTCTGTCCCTCCGCCCTCCTCTGGTACACTGGTTTCACAAGTAGCACCGAGCAGACACTGAGTGCAAGGGCCTCAGGGCATATTCCCACAGGAAACCCCTTTTCTGCTGTCTTCCCCAGCTTCTTCTGCTGAGGAAGTCCACCAGAAAAGTTTGTGTAAGAAGAAGCACATGGACTCCACAGAGGAGTCCCTTACTGAAGACACAGATTTTGATGAGGGGGAAGGATCCCCTTGGTCACCCTCTGACATATTTTTTGGTGATATCCTAGAAATCTTGAAACAGAGAGGTGACTGGCAGTCCTCTAATCCGACCTCTGAGGAATCTGTGTTCCTGCAGGCCTTTCTCACCTGGCCCCCTACCTCCTGGGTTACTGCACCTGCCGATGAACTTGTCCGGCTTATCGTGCAGCATGCTTGGAAGGCTCCTGACACCATCTAAGCTATTCCCCGGAGGCCAGATAAGATTTTGTCCCCTCCTGCTATGGATCCCCATTGGTCAAAAGGTCTTCCTGTGGATGCTTTGGTGGTGGCGGCCGCAACAAAAAAGGATCTGGCAGAAGAAGAAAGCCAGGCTGTCCATCCGCCTAACAAAGAGTTCTGGGCCCTGGACAGGATAGGGAAGCACACCTTTGCATCAGTGACCTTTACTATCAGGTCTCTGAATTATATGGCACACTTTACCAGGCTTCAAAGGGATCTGATTTCTGAGCTCTCTGAAACCTTGGCTGGTGCCGTGTCCGATGAGGTCCGTGACAAAGTGGCCTTTCAGCTGGCCACCATTGAGTCAATATCTAACTCCTCTATGCGACTGATATCTCACGCATCAGAAGGAGCAGCTAGAGCAGCAGGTTCAGCTGCAGTCTTGAGACGACATACCTCGATGCGCTTGTGCAATTTCATGGAACCCTTTAAGGCTTCCTTTCTTAACGCTCCTATTGAGGCCTCCTCGTTGTTTGGACCCAAAGTTAAAAGCACACTGGCCAGATGTGAACAAGATGGTAAGACCCTTTCTTCCGTAAGTGTCCATTATTCTTCCCCTCAACATGCTTTCTCCCGAAACCAAAAGAGTGGGAAGATATGGTTCAAGAAATCTCCGGGTCCTTTCCGTGACACACAGGCCGAGTTCTCCCCTAGAGGCAGAGGGGGAAACTCACAGGGAAGACGCTCCTTTCAGGGCAGAGGGGGTCCGCGTAACCAGGGTTCCAGGGATTCTTTCCCTGGCCAACCCTACCAGTGCTTCTGAAGAGCGGCCCAACTCCTTTCCTCTGGAGGTGATTTGGGGACGTTTCTCCTTGTACCCTTCTGCCTGGCTAACCATCACCACTGATTCTTGGGTACAAAAGATTATAATCAGAGGTTATCATATCCCCTTTGATCTTTGTCCTGTCCCTTCAAAAAACCTTCCTGACATTCCACCTGGTCAAAGGGAAAAAGCAGCACTAGAGACAGAAAAGCTGCTAAGAAAGAGAGTCATCCATATAGTCCCTCCAAACCAGATAGGATCCGGATTCTACTCAACTGTTTTTGGTGCGAAAGAAAACCGGGGACTGGAGACTAGTTTTGGATCTCAGTGTATTGAACAAGTTTGTGAGAGTACAAAAATTCCGGATGGTCACAATACAGTCTATCCTCCCGCTTTTGGAAAAAGACGATTGGATGTGTTTGATAGATCTTCAAGATGCGTACTACCACATAAAGGTGGACAGGCCATCAAGAAGATTTCTGTGCTTCCGTGCGGGAACCAGTCACTACCAGTTCAGAGTACTGCCCTTCGGACTATCTACAGCCCCCAAAGTGTTCACAAAGTGCATGGTAGTTGTCACAGCTCACTTGCGACTTCAAGGATTCCAGGTGTTTCCATACCTAGATGACTGGCTCATTTCCGCCCCCACCAGACATCTACTGGAAGAAGCCCTGGCATACTCTCTCCTCACTGCACAAAGGCTAGGCATAACCAAAAACTGGCAAAAATCCAATCTCACCCCATCTCAGTCGACAGAATTCATAGGGGTTATCTTGGACACAAAGAACTGCAGAGCTGCTATTCCAGAGCACAGAATTTTAAGGATAAAGCAACAACTGATTCCAATCCTTTCAAGGGAGAAATCCACGGCTCACTCAGTTCTACAGGTGTTGGGTTCCATGGCAGCCTCCATCACCATTGTCTCCCTGGCCAGGTTTCACATGAGGCTTCTACAATGGCTACTGCTCACCCAATGGTATCACTTTCAGCATCCTCTTTCAGCCATGATTCGAGTAACACACAGGTGCAAACATGATTTAAATTGGTGGATGACACACAATCTGAAACAATGGTCTCACCCCTTCTCCCCCCAGCAACTCAAGGCCACAGTGACCACGGATGCCTCTCTGATGGGGTGGGGGGGGGGCTATGTCAGGGACAGACAGTTCAAGGCACTTGGTTCAAACTGGAGTCCCATCTACATATAAATGTTCTAGAGCTGAGGGTGGTGCTTCTGGCATTGCAAGTATTCCATTCCCTGCTGCCATCTGGGACAATTGCGATTCAATCAGACAACATGGCGGTGGTCTGGTACATCAACAAGCAAGGTGGAACCAAATCTTACCCCCTTTGTCGAGAGGCCATGAGGATATGGCAATGGGCGATGGCTACCAACCATTTTCTTCTAGCAACGCACATTCCTGGGAGTTCCAACTTGATAGCAGACAGACTCAGCAGATGCATTCTACAACCTCACGAGTGGTCCCTGAATCCCTTGATCGCGGCGGAGATCTTCCACTGCTGGGGCCATCCTTGCTGCAACTTCTTTGCATCTCCGACCAACTACAAATGCAGCAGCTACTTCACCCTGATTCCCCCTCCTGGACAGTCACCTAGAGATGCTCTAGTCCACGATTGGCCCTCGGGTCTTCTTTACGCATTCCCACCCTTTCCCCTCATTCCCCAGTTTCTGAAGAAAGTCTGTCGGTTGAAGAGCAAGGTGATCCTCATAACACCATATTGGCCTCGACAGATTTGGTTCCCCTTCCTTTGGCTTCACCTACTAGATCGACCATGGATTCTCCATCCAACCCCAGAGTTGATCTCACATCCACAGAACCTGATTCATCCCAGCTTGAACAGCCTGAAGCTCATGGCTTGGCTACTTCCCTTGATTGCCAGGCAGAATGATCTTTCTTTACCAGTACGTGACATCCTCATTGCATTTCATAAGTCTTTCACTAGAATTACTTATCTGAGCAAGTGGAAAAGATTTACCTGTTGGCTGAAAGATAAACAAGTAGATCCCTTCTCAGCACCAGTTTCGATAATACTAGACTATCTGGCCGACCTTTTTCAATTGGGTCTATCGGCCTCTACCATTAGAGTTCATTTGGCTGCAATTTCTAATTTTCATGAGGGTGTCCAAGATTACTCTCTTATGTCCCACAAATTGAGCAAGGCCTTCATAAAAGGTGTGAATCATCTGAAGCCACATTTTAGAGAACCTATTCAACCATGGGATATATCATTAATTCTACAAGCTCTGACAATGGCACCTTTCGAACCAGCCTCTTCTTGCGACCTCAAACATTTGTCATGGAAAACCTTGTTTTTGGTCACCATTTTCTGCCAGACGTATTTCTGAGCTTCAAGCTTTATGTATCAAGAGTCCATACTTGATTTTTCATAGGTATAGAGTGTCTCTGAGAACTAATCCATCTTTTCTGCCCGAAATGATCTCTGAAATGTCCATTAATCAAATCATTGAATTGCCAGTTTTCTTTCCCAATCATTCAAACAGAGGAGAGTATTGCCTACGTACCCTAGATATACACAGGCAAATCTGTTTTACTTAACAGGACTAAACCCTTTCATAAATCTGACCAGTTATTTTTGGCCTTTTCTGGACCTAGATTAGGATCTGCTGTTACTAAGGTCACATTAGCTAGATGGTTGAAAGACTGTGTGACCTTCATTTATACACAATGTAATATCTCGTTGCCTACTACCATGAAAGCTCATTCAACAAGGTCGGTGGCAACTTCTGCTGCCTTCCATGCCAGAGCTTCTTTACATGACATCTGTGCAGCTGCAACTTGGGCTATGCCTCATACCTTCATCAATCTTTACAAATTGGATTTGGCCTCCAGGGGAAGAGCATCTTTCGGTTCTCTGGTGCTCAGGAATGTCCTTCCATGAGAGCCTCCCAGGAATAGAGATAGCTGGGGACTCTGTCCCATGCGTAAGGAATGAATGAGAATTAACAATATCAGATAAAGAAGTTATTTCTTAGCATAACATTCCATCTGTATTGTTGATCCTCGTTCAGTCATTATGACCCTCCCTCCTTCCCCCTCCTGTGGTTTCTAGTGGATCTCACCATCTGGTTCTCTTAGGTTATTTGACCAGAGGTAGCCTCTACCTTCTTTGACTTACAAACTCAATCTGAGGTAACAGGGAGAGGGGGATTGTGGGTAAGAGTTTAGCTCGAGAGTTTGAAGCTGACGCAAGCTTGGAAAATGGCTTGCTTGGTTCCAAGGTCGGAACCGATACACATGCATAATGACTGAACAAGGATCAACAATACAGATGGAGCATTATGGTAAGACATAACTTCTTTTTTTTCATATTTTGGCAGGCTACAATTTATTTTTATTTATTTTATTTTACATTTGTTAACCGGGAGAGTCCGACTGGATACATGTCCATTTTCAGCGGAGGCCTGGGGAGAAAAGCTCCAGGTACATAACAGACATATGAACATTGTTAATGCAAAAAAGGAAGATAGTTGAGTTCTAAATACAATATAAAGATACATCACATCTTGGGAAAAAAATAACAGCAGCATATAAAAAAAAACATAGGTCAGTTACAAAGGCGAGGCGCATTGTTAAAAAGCGGTTAAGGATAGTGAGGTAAGAGAAGGGTAAATGATAGTGGTTAATCAGGTTTGGAACAGGGACATTGCCAGAGAGTATTGAGATGGGGTTTAAGCTTTTTTTTGAATTGTAGGAGTGAAGGTTCTGAGGTTCTGGGCATTATTGCCCATGCATAAAATATTTGTATGTGTGTATATAATTTGTATCTATATCATAATGTCAAAAACTCAAAATATTGAACTCCAGAATATTGAAAATTGAAAATATTGAAACCTGTTCCGGTCTACTCTGATTCACTGAAAACTCATTTCCCTGAATTTCAAAACACTCATACCAATCACTGAAAGTTCAAATCACTGAAAACTCATTTCCCTGAATGTAAATACTGTTGGGCAAATAAAACGTATATGCCCTTTACCCCACTGTAGTGCAATCCTGGAGTTAGTATATATAGTTGAGGGGGACACTCCCCACATTGCGGGTGTGTGGGGGGCATAGACCCCCACCTATTTTTGGTTTTATATTGTTAGCTTTAAGTGACGTGAGAGTTATAAATATAAAAGCCTAGTAGGTGGGGGGGGGGGGGCTGTGCCCCCAAACCCCCCTAACTATATATACTAATTCCAGGATCTCACTACAGTGGGGAAAAGGGCATATATGAAAATGTGATTCAGTGAAATGAGTTTTCAGTGATTTGAGCTTTCAGCGATTTTTTTGAGGGTGAATTGAATTTCAGAGAAATGAGTTTTCAGTGAATCAAAGTAGATCCTCACAAACACCGTGTGTGTGTGTGTGTGTGTGTGTGGGGGGGGGGGGGGTGGTTTGCATCCACCACACGTCATGCTAAT
The DNA here is from genome assembly GCF_019279795.1 of Protopterus annectens. Classification (NCBI taxonomy): domain Eukaryota; kingdom Metazoa; phylum Chordata; order Ceratodontiformes; family Protopteridae; genus Protopterus; species Protopterus annectens. The sequence continues at coordinate 69,922,722 of NC_056744.1, read as the reverse complement.
TATATATACCAACTCCAGGATTGTACAACAGTGGTGAAACAGCAAATTCCCACTTTCAGTATTTTGAGTTTTCAGCATTTGGTGTTTCATTATTTTGAGTTTTCAATCTCTCTCTCTCTCTCTATATATATATATATATATATATATATATATATATATATATACATACGCACAGTTAGTCAAGCATGCTTGAGTTGGCATATACTTATTTTGTAGTGCTCGTTTCTTACTAGAGTGAGATTGTTAGTGCTCACACAGTGCCAAGTTGTGAATGATCCATGGCCAGTGCATTTACCTCGGAGAAAGAAAGAACTAGGTATTCCATCGCATTTCAGTGATTGCTGTTTTTTTTCCAAAATTCAGAAACCCCTCAGCAATGTAAGTGTGGGGGTAAGACCTCACATGGGTGGTAGAGGTTGGCTTGCCTTCCTGCAGAAAATGTTTTATTAGTATTACTTTAATTCATAAAATGACAAACCCGAATGCATGCATTGTAAGACTGTGTTTATTTGAGCTGTCATTTACAGACTGTTGTAACCAAGTTGTTATGATGTGAGCTTGGATGAATGAGATAGATGTAGTCAATCCCAATATATGTCAGGCATTATTGCTTACATATATTCAGTTAAGCTGCATTTATATGTGTATTTATGAAGATATTGTGGAGTTACAGCAAGCTGCCTGAATGTCAATAACTCATACATTTGGTAGTCAAACCTATGAGCTGAAATTTTCTTGCAAGAAAAACAAATCTCTAAGTGTAAGCAAATAACAAAGTGAGAACCCCTTTTATTAAATGTAGATATAATATAGCAGATGGTATATCCACAATTAATAAAATATGGATATAATATGGCAGGTGTTATTTTTGTAGTTGCTCCATTGTACTGTGCTGCTCAGGTGTATACGGCTTAAGGTGCAACACCTTATTGAAGACATTGAGGTTGTCTCCTGGATACACGTCTAGACAAGAGTTTATTTGGTTCCCTCTCTGAAAATGTGTGGAAAAAAATGAATGAGAATAGCAAGGCCAAAGAAAATGTTAAGCAGAAGTTGCATTCTACAGAACCTAGGTAAGTACGTCAAGTAATTACCTTTCTTGTCACAGGCAAACAAGGTAGTAAAAGTACGACAAACAAGATTGTCAGTACCACAAAAACAGTACATATAGAAGTCCAAACACCACCACAGCAAGTACTTTCTCATGCAGGACTGACTGTACAACAGTAAAAATTGATGGTCTTTCTCCCATTATGTGTTTCATCGTTACCCTTTACACAGACAGATCTTTCCATTTTCAACATAGTTACATTAGATGACATGAGATAAATGTGGTGATGTCAGCAGGGTATTACAGGGTTTTTATTGCCTTCCACTTCCAGATTCTATTCCACATACACCAAAAGATTAAATTCATTTGGCTGTACTTTTGTGGCAGTTAGTAGCTATAGTCGCACAGCACAGCCAGTATCTTTGGCACAGAACGGAAAATAATTTTTCAAGAGTTATCATGCAAGAAGAGGAAGAGCTGTTACATCACCCTTTACTTGTCACACATTTTAAAAATGTCAGAATGTTCACTCAGCAAATATCGCTGCCTGTCTTAACACATTAAGAAGACTATTTTTCAGGACCCGAGTTATATATCACTCTCCATCCTACTATTTTGTAATTCTAGAATTCACACACGGAAGATAAAGTGGCCCTTATATATTCTTTAGACTCAAAGTTACCAGACTGTAGAACATGTTTTTTATTAAATCAAGTACTTGTGAAAGAATTTCAGAAGTGGCACAATCCTGTTCCAGCCACCAGGGACAGGTTGCTGTGTAAAGAGATAAGTAAGTATTGGGCAATCAGTCCAATACAATCCATTGTAGGACCATTACAATCAAAGCCAGTTACCCATTTTCAGATGGTCCCTCCAGCCACAAGGAGGGCAGTAAAAGGTAGATGTGGGGGGGGGGGGTTTGAAGGCTACACATCGAATTATCCAGGTTTACTTTGAAGGTAGCAAGGGTAAATAATACTCTGGTTGACATTTAGTGGAAGTTTGATCCAGAGGTGGGGGATACCTTGGAATAAGAATCTATCACTCCAATAAAAGCAATCCACATTCCCACAATACGGCTGGTCCAAACGAATAAAAAAGGCAACATTTGTAGCACCAGAATTCCCTTCCACCAGCAAAAAACTCAAAAAAAGTCCATTCCCAGGACTAAAATGGTAAAATACAGTTTATTCAACAATTTGGATTTAGCGCTTTTGTCTACTGCACCGTAGACTTACAATCTATCACATCAGCATGTCATATTTATTTATTGATGAGGGGTATTTGAGGAACAATTTGTTCTTTGAAAGAATAAAAGGTCCAAATAGTGTTGGAACTTTCGTAGGTCAAAAGGCTCTACACAGATTCACACATAGAAGCCTATATGAAACTGAGTATGTCCCAAGAAGGGCATTTTATATTACTTATCTCATAAGTAAGGGAATTGTCTCCAGAAAAAAAAGAGGTTATAACCCCCATGAACTCTTCCGTCATCAGGCCAATAATAGAATACAAAGCACCTTTGGTATATTCCTTTCCAATCACCTGCAGTAATTGGAGAGACCACAAAGGTTCCTTACAAAGAAAATTCAGGATGTTCTGTAGTCCTGTCTCGCTTTCATTCTTACATATGGGTTTGGGTCGATTACAGAGCTCGAAGTCTCTAAGTTGGCTCGTGGCAAGGTAGGTATCCTATAATGCACTAGTAACAATCCCCAAATCTCGTTTGCCGCTCAGTTCAGAAGTGTTCTCTTTCTTGGCTGTGGCTAAGTTAGAATATTTTTCTTCAAATATTGATAGTGTTCTTTTTTGACTGTAAACTTAGTATTAATAGCTTACGGTTGTTAACTTGCGAATAGTTAATTAGTGTGTGTTTTCTGCAGTTTTATTGCAAATTGTTTCTGTGCAATTGTTGCTAATTCTTGGCTGTCGCTTCCGCAGGCCTCCTTTAGTAGTATCCCTTCGTTTTCTCTTGTGAACGTTATTGTTAAACTTTCTTAGGTCCGTTTTTATAGTTAGGACCTATTTTTTGTTTTCCTGTTGCTTGTTATTATCTATCTCACCTACCCCTCTGTTCAGGGCTAGGCCCGTTTAAGTTAGAGGGCCTAGTCCTGTATTGCATTCTCCCTTGTGTGTTGTTTCTTGAGCAGGGCTAGGCCCATTTAAGTTAGAGGACCTTGTCCTCTCTTCTTATTGTCTGTCTACATTAATAGTCATTCTGGTAGTTATGTCTAAGGAAACTAAAGGCCATAAACCATCGGGTTTTAAGAAGTGCTTAAAATGCTCACAAACAATGTCCCTGAGTGACGGGCATAGTATTTGTGTGTATTGTTTGGGAGCCATACATCTACAGGAGACATGTACTTTTTGCCATTCTTTTAGTTCCCGGGTTCTCCAGGAAAGGAAGAACAAACTGATTTTGAAAGGTCTCCTTAAACCTTCATTTGAGGAGGATTTAGCTAGTTCTTCCTCTTCTCACTCCAGGTCTCCCTCTTCTAAAAAAGAGAAGGTTATGTCAGTGAAAAGACATTCTCCTACACCAACTACTAAATCAGGACCTCCAGAGAAAGTTGCCAAAATTGACAAAACTTTTACCTCTTTGGCTCCTCTGCCTTTCGGAGCCTGTTGAGGTTATTGATACAGACCTTCCAGTTTCGGCCCCAAGTTTTTCAGAGCCTATAGCTGGATCCTTACCTCGGAGCTGGTCAAAAGACTTATTACCGGTATCCCCGACACTTAGCTCTCCAATTTTGCAGAGATCTCGATCCCCTATGTTGTCTTCCAGATCCTCCAGGAGTCTTTCTGAAAAGTATGTCAAGAGGGTGGTGCTTAGACTTTTGAAGTCGTCGATGCTAACACATTTGTTGTCGGCTCCAACCCAATCGGTTCCAGAGTCGTCTAAGCCCATATTACTTGCTTCTGTTCCTCCGAGCCATACCGGTCTTTTGGAGCCAGAGCTATCGGTGCCGTTTGTTGTGGAACCATTGGTTCCAGCACCCCAAGTGGCTGTCTCGGAGCTGAGTTCTGCTCTGAGACTTTCGGTGCCGTCCTTGGTGTTTAGGAGCCGAAGCTCACCAGTCAGCCCCGAGCTTCTTCGGTTCCGAGCCTGCCTCTCGGTGCATCGGCTCGGCTGAGCTTGGATCCTATATCTATCTTGGAGCCGATCACTCAGGAGCAGGGGGCTACTTCTGCTTCCTCGGAGCCGGTGGTGTCCTTGGCGCTGGAGAGATCTGCTTTCGAGATAATGAGTGTGCTGTCTAGATCTTCAGCTCTACACAAGGGTACCGATGCTCTTCCCCCTCAAGCTTCGACCTCTGTCTCAGCACCATCTTTCTCTCTCAACAGCAGAGACCTGCAGCCTCAGGAGCCCCCCTTGAGTGTCCCCCAGTCTTCCGAGACCTCCACAGAATACCCTTTTGAGGAGCCCCCTCGGAAGAGAACTTGCAAGAGGAAGCACGTAGACTCCACTGATGAGTCCATCACCTCTGACACTGACCTCGAGGAGTCAGAAGGTTCCCCTAGGTCATCCTCTGATGATATCTCCTTTGTGGATATCCTAGAAATCCTGAAACAGAGAGGCGGCTGGCCCACTGCCACCCCTTCTGATGAGGAGTCAGTGTACCTGAAGGCTTTCGGGTCTCAACCTTCAGCCTCTTGGGTGCCTCCACCTTTCAATGAGCTGTTAGATTTGGTGAGTAAAGCTGTGGGAAACTCCTGACACCGTGGAACCAGTCCCTAGAAGGCCGAATAAATTCCTTTCAGCTCCTAAGGAAAAAGAGTTTCTGACCAAAGGTGTGCATGTAGATGCCATGGTGGTGGCAGCAGCCACAAAGAAGGAACTACCAGAGACATCCTCATCTGTCCACCCACCATCTCAAATGATGGACAGATACTGGAAGCAAATTTTTTCTTCAGTGGCTTTTACACTCAGATCACTGAATTACCTCGCCCATTTTACTAGGCTTCAAAGAGATCTCCTAAAAGTGCTGGAAGATACTCTTCAAGGCACCTTAACTGAAGGAGTCCCTGAGAAGGTTACTGCTCAGTTGTCCACCTTAAACTCTATTGTTAACTCCTCCATGAGGCTGATATCTTACGCAGCAGATGGAGTGAGCAGGGCAGCGGGTTCAGGAGTTTCCCTTGGGAGACACTCCTGAATGCATTTGTGTAATTTTGGGGAGCCCTTCCAATATACATTTACCAATGCCCCCTTTGATGGTTCCTCGTTGTTTGGAACAAAGGTAAAAGACGCACTCACCAGATGTGAGCAGGAAGGGAAGACTCTCTCTGCCATGAGAGTACGTTTTTCCATCTCTTCTAGACCATACCCTAAAGGTCAGAGAGGGGGAAAAATGTGGTTCAAGAAATCTCAGAGATTTTTTCCAGACACACAAGGTGATTCCTTCTCCAGCGGCAGAGGAGGAGGAAATACTGGTAGATGCCACCCTAGAGGTGGGGGGGGTCTGCAAAACCAGGATGACCACGATTCTTTTCATGGACATCCCTATCAGCGCTCCTGAAGTGAGGCCCGGCTGTGCTTCTCTGGAGCCATTTGGGGGTCGCTTATCCTTGTACCCAGAAGCCTGGCACGACATCACACAAGACAAGTGGGTACTAAGGATAATTTCCAGAGGATACTCCATACCCTTCTCTTTTCCACCTCATCTAACCAAGAAAATCCCAGATGTTCCACCCAATCACAGAGATCAAGCAACAATAGAAGTCCAAAAGTTGCTTCAAAAGAGAGTCATTCAAACTGTCCCCGCAGACCAGATAGGATTCAGAACTTACTCCAGATTCTTTTGAATGCCAAAATGAACAGGGACGGAAGCCCATCTTGGATCTCAGCAAGTTAAACGAATCAGTGAAGAAGTTCAAGTTCCGAATGGTAACACTGCAGTCTATTCTCCCTCTATTAGGGAAAGACAATTGGATGTGCTCCATAGACCTCCAAGATGCGTACTACCACATAAAAATGGACAGAGGATCAAGGAGTCATTTATGCTTCTGGCTGGGAGCCAGCCATTACCAGTTTCGTGCTCTGCCCTTTGGTCTCACCACAGCCTCCAGGGTGTTCACCAAATGCATGGCGTTAGTAACGGCTCACTTGAGACGTCTTGGATTCCAAGTGTTTCTGTACCAGGATGAGTGGCTCCTGACTGCCACCACCAGGCATCTACTTCTACAAGCCAGGGATTCAACCATCTAAATCTGTACTCAGCTAGGTATCACAAAAAATTGGGAAAAGTCTGCCTTGTCGCCCTCTCAATATGTGACTTTTATAGGCGCAGAAATAGACACAGCCGCAATGATGGCTCGCCTTTCTTCAGACAGAGTGCAAAATCTAAGACAACAAATATACAGCCAGCTTCCCCAACCCAAGTTCAAAGCAAAGACAGTGCTCAAACTCCTGGGAACCATGGCCTCTACTATAACCCTAGTTCCATTAGCCAGACTACATATGAGAATTCTACAATGACTACTTTTTTCCCCAGTGGTCACTTCAGCAACTGCCTCCGTCTCATCCCATTTTTGATAACTGAGTCTTGCAAAAAGGACCTTCATTGGTGGATCCAGCCCAATCAACTAATAATAGGGAAACCATTCATTCCTTGCCAACCCATTGCTACTGTGACCAAGGATGCCTCCCAGATTGGGGGGGGGGGGCATTATCTAGGAAGGACAGTCCTAGGCACATAGCAAGAACACAAGGCTTACTTGTATATCAGTGTTCTAGAGATGAGAGCAGTGCTACTAGCATTGCAAGCACTTCACGACTTTCTTCCTCTAGGGACAATAGCAATCCAGTCAGACGATATGTCAGTGGTATGGTATATAAACAAACAGAGGAACCAGATCCTACCCCCTATGTTGAGGGGCTGTACATGTTTGGCAGTGGGCGATATCTTCCCAAAGCTTTCTAGTTGCAATGCATATCCCGGGGAGAACCAGTGTGATAGCCGACAAGCTCAGCAGGGCAATCTTGATGCCTCATGAGTGGTCTCTGAATCAGAAAGTCGTGGAACAGATTTTCTGCAAATGGGGACAGCCTTGCTGCAATCTCTTTGCCACCCCAATGAACACCAAATGCAGCAGCTACTTCACCCTTATCTCCCCCCGTGGCACAATTGGCCCTCAGGACTTCTTTATGCTTTTCCTCACCTTCTGGATGATCCATGGACTCTGGACCCAGTACCAGACCTTCTGACACATATGTCAGGCACGTTCTATCCCTGTCTCCACACCCTCAACTTGACAGCATGGCTGCTCCACTTCCATCTCTAGTCAGGTTTCATGATTTCTCCCCTGCGGTTACTCATATCCTGACATCTTCTCGTAAACCTTCTACGAGAAAATTGTATGCTAGTAAGTGGAAAAGATTTTCTCTCTGGGCACAAGTTAGGAACATAGATCCGTACACAGCCTCCATTCCCTTAGTGTTAGAATTTCTAACCAAACTATTTTGTCAGGGATCAGCTGCTGCTACAATCAAAGTTCAATTAGCAGCTATCTCCAATTTTAATTTGGGGCAACATGAACCTAATCTTATAGCTCACAGATTGTGTAAATCATTTTTAAAAGACACTACCTTACTAAGACCTCCTTTTCAAGAACCTGTATCTCCCTGGGATCTAAATTTTGTTCTTTCAAAACTTACCTCACCGCCTTTTGAACCTCATGTGATTTAATGTTCCTTTCATGGAAGACCATTTTTCTGGTAGCCATTACATCCGCCAGAAGAGCATCAGAGCTGCAAGCACTCTCAGTCAAACCTCCTTACTTGATATTTTATAGAGACAGAGTTTCCCTTCGCACTAACCCTTCCTTCGTCCACAAGATTTGTTCACAATCAAATATTAATCAAACTATTTAACTTCCAGTCTTTTTTCCAAATCATGCAAACAAAGCGGAATACAAGTTTCATCAACTTGATGTACACAGACAGTTAAGGTTCTATCTACATAGAATCAATGAGTTTAGGAGATCAGACCAATTATTTATATCTTTTCCGGAGGCGAGAAAAGGAATGCCAGTCTCCAAGATAATGCTATCAAACTGGATTTCAAATTGCATATATTTTATTTACTCTTCTAATGGTAAAGAACTCCCATTTAAAATTAAAGCTCATTCCACCAGATCTATTTCCACATCTGCCGCTTTTCAAGCCAAAATTCCAATGGACAGTATATGTACAGCAGCAACTTGGGCTACCCCTCACACCTTTATTACTCATTACAAATTGGACTTGCCTCCAGGGGTAGAGCCTCTTTTGGTTCTACAGTTCTTAGGAATATATTCCTGTGAGCCACCCCAGAAAAAGGTGCTAGGGGCACTGTCCCATATGTAAGAATGAAGGTGAGATAGGACTACAGAACATTAAAGATGTTATGTACTCACCATAACGTTCCATGTTTGTAGTCCATTTTGCCCTTCATTCTTACGAACCCACCCACCTACCCCTGTTCATTTATCCTTGGAGGATCTGGAGACAAGATAGTGTCTGTCTTCCTTAGAGTTGGAGACCTTTCATCTTTGTTTTTCCTTGTGGAAATACCTTTATATCACTATTATAGACAGCAGCAAACAAGATATGGGGATTACTAGTGCATTATTGGATACCTAGCTTGCAACGAGCCAACTTAGAGACTTCGAGCTTTGTAATCGGCTGAGTTGGATCCGAGGATTGGCTCCGAACCCATATGTAAAAATGAAGGGCGAAATGGACTACAAACATGGAACGTTATGGTGAGTACATAACATCTTTGTCTTCAAAATCTTATGTGGACAGACTGAAATCATTGTCACTTTTCTCTGTGTCATACAGACTGCACAGAGGCAACCTGTGCCTTGCATGTAGAGCAATGTCTGGCTCAGTTTTAATGGAAATGCACATTTGCAAGGCAAATGGCACATGGGTCACTCACTTAAAAGACCTTAACCTGGTATGTGACATCAACAAAACTTGCTGGAGAGACAGATTTGTTTCACAGATGTTGCTCCATTTTTGGAGCAAGCTTCCTAGTCATGTTAAACGTCGCCCCTAGTTGGCTCTATTTAAGTGCAATTTTTACAATTGGATGGTTAACCAGAAATTCACCCCAGGAGATGTTCTTCGTGTTTCACTGTTTCAGTCATTACATTTGGGTTATCTGCTTTGCAGTAGCCCTCAGTCGGCCTGATTAACAAAGTCTTGGGTCCTGAGTCGGTTGCTGTCCCTTCTTCGATGACGTCAGGTCGTCAGGGGTATAAAATGTGCAGCTGACGCCATTACATCAGTCTTTTTTTGCCGTGCGGTGCCTGAAGCAGAAGCAGTCCACAAGTGCCGGTTGGCCGACTCCTGAAATTTTCGTTTTCGAGTTTCAGAACCGAAGTCTTCAACTAAAGCTAAGTATCCCGTTGGGGAAACTTTTTCTTGCTCCTTACCAATGTCAGTAAAAGTTAATAATTGCATTACTTGTGGAAAGCAAATACCTCACAAAGATTTTCATTCGTACTGTATTCCTTGCCTAGCGCACTATTCGTCGTCGATATATTTTCACTAATAAATATTTCGGTTCTCGGTTTAATTATCCAGAAATGTCGTCGGTTAGCCTTCCTACTACCGGGATTCTAAAAAAACGCAAAGATAAAGACAGAGACAGGCCACCAAGGTCCAAAGCTGTCGACGACGCTTCTCCTAAGCCAGTCGCCAGTTCGCCGGTACTCAGTGAGGCGCTTTCCCAGCCCCTGATACCCGCTACTTTTGACTCACACGCCTCTACTGAGACCCATTCAGAGTCAGGTATCCCGCAAGATGCTTCAACTGTGGAACCTGCGGATGTCTGTACTTTGGATGGGTCCCGAGTCGCTGTGCAGGCACCGGCTTCTGAGGGTGTATTCAGGCCTACAGACTTGCATATTAAATCAACGCCTCCTTTTTCATTTAGGCCAAAATCTCGAACCATGCCTAAGAAACCGACGCCCAGGCCGCATGCTCAGGCCTCTATGCCTAAAAAACAGATGATAAGAATGGCTGAAGATCTTATAACTCTAATCAGGGGAAGCCAACCTCCCCCTTCTAAGAGACCTAGGGCTGAAGTTGTTTATGAATCTTCTGAACAGGATTCTGATTTTTCTGATTATTCTGATGATCTGGATTTTCCCTTATCTACTTATGAGGATTCTGATGCAGAGGATTCTATTCCCTCTGCTTCCCCTCCAGAGGATTTTTCTTTTGGAGAAACCTTACATACTCTAAGGGAGCATTTCCACTGGGAAAGCCAGGATTTTTCTGATTCTTAAAAGAGGCTTAGGGATTTCTTATTTCTGCCTCAGCATAGGCCTTTAGCTATACCTCCTGTACTAGACATTGTTGATGATGCCTTTTCAGAATCTAGTTTGGCCTCTGATTCTTTGCCTCCTGCTCCCAGAAAACCTGACAGATATTACAGGGTTCCTGATTCTCACAAGTTCCTTTTTAAAAATCCTATTGCTGATCAAGAGACTGTTTCACAGGGACCCAAGGGCATTAAGGCTTCTACTGCTAAAAATCCTACCCCCTCTGATAGAGATTCCAGGGCGCTGGATAGATGGGGTAAGAAAGTTTACACTTCTGCAACCTTGGCCATTAGGGCTTTAAACTGCCAGTTTCATATGTCAAAATATCAACAACATGTTATTGGATTGCTTAAACAGAAAATTATGTTAATATCTGACTGTGCTGAAAATAAAGAATTACAGGATTTAATGCATTCTGCTGAACAGGTTGGAAAACATACTTTGCAATGTGGATTTGATTCATTAGAGGCCTCTTGCAGGGCTGCTGTTACTGGGTCTGTGCTCAGAAGGCATGCTTGGCTTAAGGGGCAATCTTTGCCAGATCATGTTAAAGCTAAATTGTTGGATGCTCCCTTAAATCAGGACTGCCTGTTTGGAAACAAGGCTGAGGAAGTTCTTAAAAAGATGGAAGATGAAGCTAAATCCATGCAAACTGTTAAAGATTTCTTACAAGTTCAGCCTCCTAGATTTAGTAGGCACTGGCCTTCTAAAAATTGGTCCTTTCCAGCCCTTCCAGGTCTTCTCAAGCCAAACCCAGACACAGCAGAAACCTCAGGTTTCAGTCCCAAGGGACACACAAGACTAGGCAGTGAGGTTTCCGCACCCAAACCTGGGAGCAGCAAACTGTCTCAATTACTTGCTTTTTAGACTTTCAAGCACTTCCCAACTGAATGCTCCTTTAGGTGGAAAGATTGGTCTCAGGCCAAAAACTGGGAACTCATTACCCAGGGCAAATGGATTCTAAATATAGTGTCCCAAGGATACAGATTTCATTTCCACACTTTACCAACACCGAACAGGTGGCCAGATCTACCCCCAAATCAGTGGGCAGAGGCCCAAAATCAGGTACTTTCTCTTTTAAACATGGGGCTATTCAGTTGGTACCAGAAAAGGAAAAGGGACAAGGTTTCTATTCGAGACTTTTCCTGGTACCCAGAAAAGGCAATACATGGTGTCCTATCCTGGACCTTTCTATCCTAAACACCTTTGTGGTGATTCCAAAATTCAAAATGCTAACTCTTCACCAGCTGCTTCCTATGCTAGGCAAGGATGCATGGTTGGCAACACTGGACTTAAAAGAAGCATACCTGCACATCCCTATCAGGGAGTTTTGCAGAAGATACCTATGCTTCAAAGCAGGTAACATGCACTATCAGTTCTCTGCACTGCCCTTCGGCTTATCTACTGCACCCAGGGTATTCACAAAATGCCTAGCTCCAATCATTGCATTTTGCAGGCAAAGAAATATTCAGATATACCCATACCTGGACGATTGTCTAATTCAGGCAGAAAGCAAGGACAGTCTCTTCAATCATCTGGCCTTTGTTCAAAGGGTACTGACTTGGCTGGGGTTCACCATAAATGAAAAGAAATCCCACTTGGTACCCTGTCAACAAATTATATTCCTGGGAGCAAGCTTGAATACAACTTCTCAGATGGCTTTCCTCACGCCAGAGAAACGAATGCATTTGACAACTTACTTCAAACAAGTGGCCACTAAAACCCAGCTATTTGCAAGGCAAATACTGCAAGCCATGGGGTTCATGGCCTCATGCATTCTTCTAATTCCATATGCAAGGCTGCATATGAGGAAACTACAATGGTATCTCAAAAGCCTGTGGTGTCAACATTAACAGGATCTGGAAGCAAGGATTCCTGTCATACCTTGCCTACGCCTAGAGTTCCTTTGGTGGGCAGAGGCCTGCCACCAAAACAGGGGACTACCATTCACATTACCCCCTGCCAAACAAATCTTAACAACAGACGCATAAGACTATGCATGGGAGGCTCACCTGGCAGGGAAGTGCATTCAGGGCAAATGGAACCCAAATCAAATGCACCTGCACATAAATCAAAAGGAAATGTTAGCTGTACAGAATGCCCTGACAGCCTTCAAGGACCCCATTCTTCCAGGACAACTAATGGTAAAGACAGACAACATCACTGTCATGTGGTACATAAACAAGCAGTGGGTACACATTCTTACCCCCTATGAAGACTAGCCATGGCATTGTGGAACACAACCTTGAGCTACCAAGGGAATCTGCAAGCTCAATTCCTGCCAGGAAAACTAAATACACTGGCAGACGGACTAAGCAGAAACCTCATGGACCCACACGAATGGAAACTGGAACCAAGGATTTTCAACATGCTGACAAGCAAATGGGGGAGTCCAGATATAGACCTGTTTGTCTCCCCTCAGAACCATCAACTGGACAAATTTTGCACAAGGATTCCCCACAAACAAGCTTGGAAAGTGAATGCTCTATCCTTCAGCTTGAAAAACCTATCAGTTTATGCTTTTCCTCCTCTGCCTCTGCTCTCCAAGGCACTACTAAAGATCAAACAGGACAAGCCAAGGACGATTTTAATTGCACCAGACTGGCCTCACCAACACTGGTACCCAATCTTGCATAGTGTGTCATGCTTGGCTCCATGGCACCTGCCTCTGACTCCTTCCCTGTTGTCTCAGCAGGAGAACATGATTCTGCACCCTCAGCTGAAAACCCTGAACCTAGCAGCCTGGCTAATTACCTAATCTTGCCTTTACCATCCCTCAGTAAATCAGTGATGGATATCATTTTAGAGGCAAGGAGGCCTAGTACTAGAAAGTCTTATGCTGCAAAATGGAAAAGATTCTGTGCTTGGAACCAGTCTCAGGGACTGAATACAGCAGTGCCCAATTTACCTCAGATTCTACAATACTTAACTGAGATGCTTCATAAGGGCTTGTCTTTTTCCTCCATCAAAATTCATGCCTCAGCCATTTCAGCACATTATAGCACAGAGCCTCCCCTCTTCTCTCACCCACTGCTCAAGCAGTTCCTCAGAGGGGCCAAAAATCTAAGGCCACCCAGGAGAGCTCCAACTCCAGCCTAGGATCTTAACTTTGTCTTGGAGAAACACTCTTCCTCCCTTCGAGCCAGCTGCTACTGCAGATTTAAAATTTCTTTCCTGGAAAACAGCTTTCCTTTTTGCAATCACTTCTGCAAGAAGGATATCTGAATTACAGGCCCTTATGGCAGTGGAACCTTTCATCATCTTTCATGCGGACAGGGTGTCTTCATGCCCAAGGTGGTATCCATTGTGGCTCTTAATCAGTCCATTCATTTGCCTACCTTTTTTCCTAACCCACAGAGCAAAGGGGAATGGATACTGCACTCTTTAGATGTGCACAGACAGCTTAGATTCTACTTGGACAGGACTAAACCTCAAAGGAAATCTGAACAACTACTGGTGGCATTTGCTGCAGGGACAGAGGGGAAAGCTATTTCAAAACAAATCATTTCAAATTGGATAGGCCACTGCATTCATTTCTGCTATAAGCACCATGGAAAACCTATCCCACAGGACTTCAGACCCCATTCAACTAGGGCTGCATTCACCTCTACAGCCTTCCTCAGGGGAGTCCCTACTAGGGACATCTTAGAAGCTGCTACCTGGAGTTCTGCACATACTTTCACCAAGCATTACTATTTGCAAATTTTCTCTAAATCCAGGGCTGGTTTTGCCACTACAGTCTTGTAGGGCCTTATAGCTGGTCCTAATTCTCTTTAAATTTCTCCTCCCAACCTTAGATTTGGGAATCTACCCAAATGTAATGACCGCAGCAGTGAAACACGAAGAACATAGTACAGTTGTGTACACATAAATGTAGATGTTCGAGTGTATTTACTGTTGCAGTCTTGGTTACCCTCCCTCCAGCCCTTTTTTCCTTCCGTTGGCTATACCTCTACTCTCACTTACTATGCTCTAAAAGCTTTTTGGTGTATTTGCTTTTCTGTTGGAGGTCTATCCTTGTATTTATAGATTTAATTGCTTCCCATTAAGGGGACACCTGACATCTGGGGCAAGAAAAACTGATGTAATGGCATCGGCTGCATGTTTTATACCCCTGACGACCTGACGTCATGGAAGAAGGGACAGCAACCAATGCAGGACTCAAGACTTTGTTAATCAGGCCAACTGACGGCTACTGCAAAGCAGATAACCCATATGTAATGACTGCAACAGTGAATACACTCGAACATCTACATTTATGGTAAGTGTACACAACTGTACTTTCCACCTATGTCCCTCCTGAACATGGGGCAATAGGAACTGATTTTAGTGTCTGCTTGAACCTGACACCCTTAGGAACACAGGTTGAACTTGGCTAGTCTTGTAAGGGCCCTGGGGCCATTAGCCTAGTAACGTCCTATGATCCTGTATGGTTACCATTTATGGCTTTAGGGAATGAGAAGTCTATGGATTTTACTTCCAGATATATAGTCTGTGTCGTAATTTTATTAATTCCTGTAGCTGATTGCAGGTAGAAGATAAGAGAGAGGCTCTACACTGTGGAAGTTGAGATATTTTTTGCAAGAAGGTATCAAGGATACCAAGAGGGGCTTGAGATATAGTTGGGGGAACTGAAAAGCATGATGTAGGGCCTTTTTGTGTTTATGATTAATTTTCTATCTTGTATGCCATTTCAACCTATGATGTGGCCTATCTAAGAAGCTATTTCTGTGTCATTGGGATTGCTGCTGGACCATGTGTGAAGAAGTCATCAGCATGAAAATTTTCTCACATTTGGGCAGATCACTGGTTGATGTATTAACACTGATGAAATGGGGGACCTGAGGTGGAAGTCCATTGGACTTGTACATCTGGCAGGCCACCGTTTTGAAAATGTAATATCAATTTTCTGTTTGGTGGTTCTGTTAAATAGGTGGTTGTTTAACTGCAATGTAGGACCAAGTCCCTGTAATGTCACCTTATGGAGTAGCAACTTGTGGTCAGCTTTGTCAAAACATATTTTAAATTCTTTAAAAATGGCAGAGGTGAATATATCCTTACTGAAGTTAGCAAAAATGTTTTATATTATGGCTACGTCTCATTTGAAAGCTATGCTGTTCTTAGATTGAGGTGCCATTCTTGGAGACATGCTGAGCTGAAAAGGTGCAGTACAGTTGCGTGTGTCATTTGATACAGCCTTTTGAATAGGCATATTAGTTGGAAACATAATAATATACAGGTTTTAGTGGAAGAGAGCATCAAGACATGTGTCAAGGTAAATGTGATTATAGGCCAGCTGCTGGATTGGTGGAGATTTCTAGTGCTTTCTTCATTTGAACTAGGAGTGCCTAGAATGCCCCGTGCATTGAAGAGATGTAGGATCATAGGAAGTTACTAGGCTAATGGCCTTAGGGCCCTTACAAACCTAGCCAAGTTCTTACCCTCATTTCCACAATCAGTACCTATTGCCCCTGTCCAAGAAGGACACAGGTGGAACCCCTGGGATGAATTTATGGTCACCTATCCAATCGTCCAGATTGTGTTTGAAGAGGACCAATGATGTGTTCTGTTTGACATGAAGTGGATGTCTGTTCCAAAGGTGTGGCAACCTCTGGGAGACAAATCTGTCCCTCCAACAGGTTTTATTAATGTCACACACCTGGTTAAGGTCTTTAGAGTGAGTAATCCATGTACCATTTGACTATCGGATATGAAGCATTTCCAGTAACGCAGGGTCAGCGATTGCCTTATATGCAAGGTAGAGATCACGTCTGGGTAGTCTGTATGAAATAGAATAAAGTGACAGTGATTTCAGAGGATCCCTATGGGACAGATGGTGAATACCTTGAAATTTTCTTGTGAGGAACCTTTGTGGTTTCTCCAGTCGCTTCAGGTGCTTAGAAAGGTACATACCAAAAGGGGAGTTGTACTCAATTATCAGTCTGATGAAGAGTACAGGGAGGTTATAACTTCTTTTTTTCTGGAGGCTATGACCTTACTTATGAGATGAGCAGTATAGAATGCCATTCTTACCACTGTGGAGGCATGGTGCTCAAAGGTAAGGTTGCTGTCAACCTGCATGCTCAGATTTCTCACCACTGTGTGCGTACTTAAGGTGTTTCTATTGATGTGTTAGTTAGCAGGAACATTGCTTTTACCGAAAGTAATGATGATACATTTTTTTTGCATTGCATTTAAGGCCATGACTTTGGCGCCAGTCATTTGTTTGTGTTAGACGCTCTTGTAGGATGCTAACATTATTTGGAGATTCTATGACCGCTCCCAGTTTGCAGTCACCGGCAAACTTTGTCAGCCACAGATCTTTAGTTTTTTGCTTTTTACTTCACAGAAATAGATTCCAAACAATAGTCCCTGTGGAACACCATTGGATACAGGTTTGCTGTTGGAGGTGGATTCCCCTATTTTGACTATATGAGTTCTGTCAGTGAGCTAGTTAGTGACCCATCTAATGATATAGGGGTT
This sequence comes from Protopterus annectens, assembly GCF_019279795.1. NCBI lineage: Eukaryota > Metazoa > Chordata > Ceratodontiformes > Protopteridae > Protopterus > Protopterus annectens. The sequence goes on along the minus strand of NC_056744.1, from coordinate 69,905,870 downwards.
GATGCTTAATTGGATGAGTTTGTCAATGATGTCTGAGTGGGGAATAGTGTCAAAAGCCTTGGCTAAGTCTAGGTAGGCTGTATACACAGATTTCCCCTCATCCAGGGCCTTGGTGACTGTCTCAAGGAAGTCCACAACGTTTAACAGGCATGATCTCCATTTGACAAATCCAAACTGAGTAGGGTCAAGTGTTTGGGGATTACCTATATCTTTGTTGATAATGTCCATGATGATTCACTCCATGGCCTTAGGTGTGTAGTTCCCGTTGTCAGTGGAAGCACCACCTTTGTGCAAGGGAATAACAGTGTCTGAATTCCATTCAGCTGTATGAAGCCGGTGCTTAGACTATCATTGATGAGAGTAACCAGTGGTGTTGCTAATTCATGTTGGAGCCCATTTAGGACACAGCCTGGGATGCTGTGTTTTTGGCCTTAGAGAGGGCAATTACGACCTGCTCTTTAGAGATACAAGGTAGGGGACAGGTGGTAGAGATGTCATGGGGTATGTGTGGCATTGAGAGGGAGTGAAGTTTTCACAGAACCTGTCGGTCAACAGGTTAGCTATGTCTACAGGCTCAGTATATGTGGTATCATTAACTACCAGTTCTGGACAAATCTGGGCCTTTCCTTTTAGGTTATGGATATAACTGTAGAAGGCCTTTGGTGGTTTGTTGAGGAAGCTAATTTGGACTCGTAGTTTGCTTTTGAGGACTTTACAATAAGTCTTATTTGCTTGTTTAAGCTGAGGAGGTAGTGTTTCCAGTTTAGGAGGGCTCACTCCCTTTTACTCTTAGACAGCAGTTTCTTCCTCTTATTGTAAAGCCTGTTAATAGCAGTTGTCCACCAGGCAGGTTTGCTCTTCCTCGAGGAGCTTGTTTTGGTCCTATCAGGTAGAACCGAGTCAATGCAGTTATATAGGTGTTTGTATAAAGCGTTGGTGTAGAGCTTGACATAGTTGCCAGTTCCATCTGAGGGAGGAGGTGCAGTGAAGCTATTTATACCATCCCGTAAGAGGCTATAATCTGCTTTGGAGAAGTGTTTTAGTTTACTTGCTGCTGGGGGAGCATTTACGTGTGATAGTTACTTTGATTGAGACCGATTTGTGGTCAAATCTCACCAAGGAGGACCTCAATGAGTCATTAAGAGGAGGATGGGTGAGAAGGACCTCAACCATTGCATTTGCAATATCCTAGTGGATGTGGTGAAGGCAGTTTGGTATTGAGATGTGAAGAATATATATTTTCTTTGTTTCCTTATGGAGCTATTTAATCTCTTTCCAGAATTTCTTAAGTTAGGAAATGGGAAGCCTTTGCCTGGTTTGAAAGTAAGAGGTTTTGATGTTTTTTTATCATTGTTCTGTAAGACCTCTTTAGTTCATGCTGGATCTTATTAAGGGGTTCCGTGTGATTTTTCTATGACATGGCTCTTTCCCTAAATGTTTGATTTTCATCTTTATGGTAATTCATCTGCTTTGTGTACCATTTATTCCTCTAAAAGTCCAAAACATGTATACTTTGTACTCTTGTTGATATTTTATTAAACAAGAGACTAAATTAACCTCAGAATATTCATAAACAGGGACACAGTTTAATTATGTAAACTGCTGTTAAAGTGTTTCTTATTCTAGGGTAGAAATTGGTCTGCCAGTGAATAAGGTAGGGTATCAAAGTGCAAGGCCTTTAGTGTCCATTCCGGAGAGAACATCACATCACTCTCAAGATGGAACCATTTGACCCTGGCAATCCTCATATCATCCCTGAGGCCAGCAGATTATCACATACAGTGGCATGGAGGTACCCACCTTTATTCCTTCTGCAGACTAGTCTTGATAATCTAGGTGTGGGCTATACAAATGAGCTAACTCTTCTAACTGTTTACAGTTCAACCCAGGGAAGCAGTCTGGCAAATACTTTAATTAAACTGTGTCCCTGTTTATGAATATTCTGAGGTTAATTTAGTTTAGCATAGAAGAGACATTTCCCATGATGGCCGGAAGATAAAATTCTCAACTAATGGATATTTTTGCTTTTTATAGGAGTCATCCTTGTTATCAGTTTTACTCAAGTCTTCCAATTGCTTTCCTACAGCAAGCCATGTATGATCACTACCTTTTCCATAGTTTGGAGTTGTGGTCTTTTGTATACATTTACTACAGCATGGCTTATCTTAAAACTGCCACTGATGGCAAACAGAGAAAAAGCATATCTCACTGCCATCTTTTCTTGCGGTCAAGACAGGCACTGTTTGCCAGTAGCCCATATGGTGGTCATGCCTCTTCAGAGCAGGTTGTCAGCTCATCAGGAAGGCAGAGTTTTACACATGAACTTAGTCTTTCAACTTGACAGCTTGTAGGATCTCAGGCTGGTACCAAATGACTATCGCATCTTCATATCTTTTTTTCTGCAAAGGTGGTATCTGTTGTAAAGGAAGCTGAAAGGCGTACCAGTCTAAATGGAATAGATTTTCCCATTGGTGCAAATACAAAGATATAGATCTAGCTTCTAGATCATTAAAGTAAATTAAAGCATAATCTTACCATGTTGTATAATGCTGGTTTGGTGTTTTCTTTTATTAAAATTTATTTGTGTGCTACATCAGACTATATACCTATATAAACTCCTGGAGGATTTCAGATGGCTGTGGAACAGTCCTTGAAAGGAATCCTGTATCTGAGGCCTGAAGACACTGGAAGCTTCTGACTGGGACTTGAATGTTGTAATTGAAAGACTAACAGTGCCTGTTTTGGTGTATGAGTTAGCAGACTTCATGTATCTTTGACATGTAAAGAGCTGTATATTTTCCACAAGTACAGTCTGTCGTTAAGAACATATCCCACATTTATGCCTCATTTATTCTGAAATGTCTTTAAATCAGTATATATGGCTGCCTGTGCTCTTTCTTAAACAGATTAAGAAAGTGAAAAAAAGGCTTTTACAGTCTATAGATATGCACAGACAACTCATATGTTACTTTAAAATGACAAAGTCCCTAAGGCAGTCATATCATCTGTTTATAAAATTTATGAAATGAAATCAGAATTGTCAGGCCAATACACTGCCTTTTTTTTTTTACCTTTTGCTATACTAAATGGCGGACCCACACCTCCAGGTTGGTGGCACAGCACGAAGCATCAGAGACTATCCATGTGCAACTAACAGTGGGTAAAACTGCCTTCCAGTTTATAGCCTGCTACAGACCACCCTCCCAAACCCAGGAACCACACTCGGCCTTCCTGAGAACACTGGAAAATATGAAGGTCTCTCCAAACACCATTATATTGGGCAACTTCAACTACCCAAACATAGACTGGGAGCATTACTCTAGCTCCAACACCCTAGCCCAAAGGTTCCTAGAATTTATAAACTCAAATGCTATGGAACAACTTTTACCACTCCCACAAGAGGGGAAAACATACTGGACCTGATCATCACCAACATGGGGACTCTATGCTCCAGTCCAGAAGTGTATCCCTCACTGGTAAGATCAGACCATAAACTAATCTCACTGGATATTTACATCCCGACTCCACCCCCTGCCCTGAAAACCACAGTGAAAACTTCTCTAAAGCAAATTTCACACTCCTCAAAACCGAGGTGGAATCCTTCAAAGCCCCTGGGCCTGTGGAAAATACGGCCCAGACCGCAGAAACCTTTATAAACACATTCTATGAACACCTTCAGGAATGCATGGATCATGCATTCCCAAATAAAACCAAGACCCAATCCTCCAAAGGCAGACGTCCTGTCTGGTGGACCCCAGCCATAAACAAACTATACAATAGAAGGAGGAAGCTGCTACATGATAGAGCAAAATCCCAAAAAGGGAAGGCATCTCTGATCAGTATTAGCAAAAAACTACGGGCACTCATAAAATCATCTAAGGCCAGCTTCGAGAGGAAAAATTGCACAGGACACTAAGGATAATCACAAGGCTTTCTTTAGTTATGTTAGGAACCTGGGTGGGAATTCCCAGATATGTTCAGAATTAGTCCAAAATGACAAAAAATACACCGAACCCACAGACATTGGCAACATCCTAGCTGACAGGTTCAGCGCAAACGTCTCCTCCCCCTCCCCACCAAAAGGGCAAATATCTATCCCAGCAGAGTGCTGCCCCCCTGACATCTCAGATGCTCAGGTAAGACCTGCCCTCTCCAAAGCAAAAAACACAGCATCAATGGGACCAGACGGTGTCCCGGGCTGCGTCCTACATGAACTCCAAGAAGAGCTAAACCCAAACATAAAACTACTGTTCAATCTCAGCCTTACTACAGGATATGTACCCAAAGAGTGGCGTACAGCAACAGTGGTCCCTCTACACAAAGGTGGTGCCTCAACGGATCCTGGAAACTATCGCCCCATAAGCCTGACTAGCTTGGTCTGCAAAGCTATGGAAAGGATCATTATGGACCTCATAAATAAAGATATTGGGGACCTACAGACACTGGATCCTACCCAGTTCGGCTTTGTTAAGGGCAGATCCTGCCTCTTAAACCTGGTGGATTTCTTTGAAACAGTCACCAAGGCCATTGACGAGGGGAAGGTGGTCCACACAGCCTACCTGGACCTCACAAAAGCCTTCGATACAATACCCCACTAGGGCATTATAGATAAGCTCACCAGCTTAAATATAAACCCCTATGTCACTAGATGGGTTGCAAACTGGCTCAAGGACAGAACCCACATGGTTAGAATTGCTGGAGCCATGTCAGACCCCAAACCAGTTACAAGTGGCGTCCCACAAGGCTCAGTCCTGGGACCTCTCTTGTTCGATATATATTTCTCAGAGGTACAGGCCAACATGGAAGGACTGTGGCTGACCAAGTTTGCAGATGACTGCAAACTGGGCACCATAGTCAACTCTCCAGTCGACACAAGCATCCTACAAAAGGGCCTCATAGAAACAGACAACTGGTGCCAGAGCCATGGCCTCAAGCTAAACGCCAAAAAGTGTATAGTCATCCCCTTTGGCAAAAACAAAGTGCCCACAAATTACCACATAGGTGGTAATCCATTAAGTACGGAAGAAGTAATTTGGGACCTGGGGACCCAAGTTGATAGCAATTTCTCATTTGACAACCACGTGGCCAAAGTGGTTAGAAAAACATTTTATATAGCCCACCTAATCATGAAGGGATTCACATCTAGATCAGGGGAGGTCATCGTGCCTCTTTACTCATCCCTCATCAGGCCCATAATTGAGTACAATGCCCCTTTTGGGATGTACCTTACCAGACACCTGCAGCAACTGGAAAGACCCCAAAAGTACCTCACTAAGAGGATCAAAGGGCTCAAACAGATGCCATATGCTGCCCGGTTAAAGAAACTCCAGCTCTACTCAGTGGCATACCACCTGCTCAGAGGTGATCTGTGCCTGACGTATAAAGCCATGTCCAACCCGGAATTAATGGACATGCTGCACCTCAGAAAATCCAAATCCCATCGAGCTACGCGCTCGAGAGACTTGAACCTCAGTACTGAAATAACTAGGACATGCTGGAGGGACAGATTCATAACCCAGAGGCTCCCTTCACTCTGGAATAAAATCCCAGTCCAGGTCAGGCAGAGTCCCTCATTGACTCTCTTCAAGAGGAATCTTGATGAGTGGATGGGGGATCGTAGGTTTACCCCGTGTATCACTTCTGTGTCACTGTTAGACAGAGGCACAATATACTAACTTCGAAAAAGGACATAGCAAAATTAATTTAAAATGGGTGGCGAAAGCCAAACACACTCTGGCTAGGCTTATAAATGCCCTAGGGCAGATAGCCTAGTATGAACCTATGAACCTAAAAAGGAACAAATTTTGATCAGGGCAGTTGGGTCTCACTCCACCAAGTCTTCAGGTGCCATTGCAGACTTCTTTAAAAGATGCATCTGTGAGACTGCTGGTTCCATGGCACAGAGGGTTGAAGCACTATTCCTTAGATGATCTGAGATCTTTTAGTGATTTTAAACAAAGCAGGGCAGGTTGGGAGAAGTGTGAACAAGTGACTTAGCATGGGCATGCCCATTTTTGAAGGAGAGAGTTGCCTCGTCTAGTCTTCTGCTTGCATCTAGTGGAGGACAGGTAAAAAGGCAGAGCTGCAACACAAGTCAGCCAAGTTGTGCCTGTCACTGTAACTGAATTTGGTATGTGCACGGGACCATCTCCATACCTTTGGGATGACATTATAGACCCTGCTTAACTGAAGTTGCAACATATTAATGTTTGTTAGAATGCTCCATGAATAATGTAAATACTGTTTGTGGGTTAGTCACCGCTATGATACTGTTACTGAGTATTGTGTAATGTTTATCTTTTAAAACTAAAAATAAAGAAGATGAAGTGTATGTGGTATTTATTTTTAAATATGCTACTGACTGCATACAGATAGTCATGTGGTACACTTTCTAGAAAAAAAAAAAAACAGCTCACTCCAGAAGTTTATAGAAAGGGGATTGGGCAGGGGGAGTTGATGAAGAATGAAAATGGACAACACATTTGTCTGTTTATGGTGAGTATATAACTTTTAAATCTGTTGTGCTCCTTTTTATTCTCCCTCAAGAAATGGGCAGAGTCCTCAGCAATGTGAATCTTGGGTGGTCCTCATGGAAGGATATTCTGGAGAACCGCCGAACCAAAGGCAGCTGTTCTTCTGGAGATTAGGTTAAATTTGTAATGAGTAATAAAGATATGAGCACTGGACCATGTGGCTGCTGCACATCAGTAGAAGTTCTTGACCAAAAGGCAGGTGAAGTGGCCATAGATCTAGTTGAAAGGGCTTTAGGTAATATTGGTAGAGAGATGCCTTGTTGGGAATATATCCAAAAATGCAATTAGTTATCCATTTAGCCAACGTAACTTTAGATACTGGATAAACAAGTTTATTTGTTGAGAAGGATACAAACTGCTGATTTAATTTTCTGATTACTTTAGTTTTGTGTTGACTGTGCACCTCCAGAAGACGTAGCATGTATTTTGGTTAATGTTAGATTCAGAAACCACTTAAGGTTAAAAAAAAAAAAAAAAAAAGGGTTTGTTTGTAAAGTAACCCGTCTTTATGGAAAATAATGTATGGAGTCTTTGATGAAAGAGCCTGGAGCTCAGAAATTCTTTTTGCATAAGTGACAGACAGGTTTTTGAGTTAGACTTTGTAGTACCACAGTCAACTCTCAGGGAGATGAAGGATCCTTTACTGGGGGGTTAAGGAGTAAAGTGTCTTTCAAGAAAGTTATACATAACTCTGAAGAAACCTCTGTATGAAAATTTGATATGGCTGCCAACTGCAGTTTACTCGTAGAAAAAATAGCTCTTTCTTTGGAAAGAGCAGCCAGAAGATCAAGAACAGCAGAGAGAGGGGCAGTAAAAGGGTCAATGTTGTTTTTTTAATGCCCAAAGGTAAAATCTTTTCCATTTGCTCTTGTAAACATTTTTGCTGAAATCTTTTTGCGAGGATAATAAAGTGGTACATACCAGGGAAGAAAGCCTGGGCTAACTGTTATTAGAACTGGAGAAACTGTGCTTTTAGTTTGAGGGCTGCGATATTGGGATGACTCATCCCTAAGGAGCGTGGGAGAAGATCTGGAGTTTGGTCCAGTATCCAGGGAGGATAATAAAGATGAGAACAAAGGATGAGGAACGAAACCTGGCGAGGCCAGAATTTAGCAATGAGGATGACTGAGCTCTTCAACAGAGTTGCTTTCTATAAAAATTTGGGGATCAAAGGAAGAGGAGGAGAAGTGTAAAGGAGAATGGGTGGCCAAACATGGACTAGAGCATCTCTCAGTGACTCCCCAGAGGGGAGATCATGGCAAAATACCTGCTGCTCTTGTGGGGAGATGCAAAGAGGTCATAGCAAGGGTGGCCCAACAATGAAAAATGTTCTCCACTGCTGTTTGATAGACCCCTTGTGAGGCATCAAAATGGACCTACTGAGTTTGTCCGCTAGTATGCTGTATTTTCTCAGAATGTGTTTTGCAACTAGAAAGTGGTTGGTGGAGAATGCCCACTGCTACACTGTCATAGGAGAGGGTAAGACGCGGTCCCCCTTGTTTGTTTACTTACCAGACTACAGACATGTTGTTGGTCTGAATCACAATAGTCCCTAGAGGAAGATCATCTTGAAATGCCTGCAGTGCTAAATGAACTGCTCTAATCTCCAGGATATTGGTATGAGAATGGGTCTCCTGGTTTAACCAAGTGCCTTAGGCAATCCTTCCCAAGTAATACCCCCCACCCCAATTGGGAGGCATCCATAGTCACTGTGGCCATTTGGGGTGGAAAAACAAATGGCCAGCCTAGATAAATGTCATCTGACGGGATCCACCAGTGAATATGGTATTTGCATATTGATGTAAGCTTGACTGGAAACGATAGACGTTGTCAAAGAATAGATCAGCTAGATTCCATTGAAGGACATGCATAAAGTAGCATAAATAGCTAAAGGAAGCAAGACTGTTGCTGTTGCCATAGACCCTAAAGCTTGCAGAATTAGTCTGGCCGGAGGAGATTGATGGGATAGAATCTAAAGAACTTGAGAAATGAGTGTGCCTATTCATTGACTAGGCAAAGAGGAAATTTGTCTTGCCATGTTCAGATATGCACCAGTAAACTCCAGGCTCTGTTCTGGTGTTAGATTTGATTTGGCATAGTTGACTGTTGTATCTAGTAAGTGACAAATCTGGAGCAAATAGTCCCTGGATTGTTTTAGGAGGTGCATGGTAGGGGGTGGTGAGGAGCCAGTTGCCTAGGTATGGAAACACTCAGAATCCTTTTATTCTCAAGTGAGCTGCCAGCACTGCCATATATTTGGTAAACACCCTGGGGGCTGTGGTGAGTCCAAAAGGTAGGGCTCTGAAATGGTAGTGACTGGTTCCCAGCCGAAAGTATAAGTGTCTTTGGAATAGTCTGTCTATTTTGATGTGATGATATGCATCCTGAAGATCTATGGAGCTCATCCAATGATCCTTGTGTAGAAATGGCAGAATGGACTACACCATGACCATCTGGAACTTTGACTTTTTCCATGTACTGATTTGTTTGCTTAGATCCAAGACTGGTCTTGGGTCCCCTGTGTTTTTGGTACTAAAAAGAAATGTAAGTTCCGAATCCTGTTTGGTCTGGTGTGACCTCCTAGATGACTCTCTTGTCTACCTGCTTTTGAATTCCTTGTGCTAATGCCTTCCTCTAATTGGGTGAAATGTTGGGAAGCTTATTTCTTTTGTAAATTGGGAGCTGGGAAAATGGTATAAAGTAACCTCTGGATATTATTTTTAGCACACAGGTATCTTTTGTTATAGCACCCCAAGCATCTGGGTGAAAGGACAAGCATCCCCAGACTAACTCCAGAGGTGGGTGGGCAGTCCGGCAACACTTCAGGAGTACTAGAAATGTCCACTCAGGAAGGAATCATAAAAACCCTGATTTTACAGGCTGCCTCTACCTTGAAGACAGTGTCTACCATTAGGACTGCCTCCTCTGCCTCTTAAGGAGTTGTCTCCTCATGAATCCTGGCAAGTTCCCTGAGTTTGTACAACCACATTGTCTTACCATCTCTCTGATTTCTAAAGAATGTTCATTGGGGGCTAGAAAACTTGATTCCTGTGGTAGACAGGGTCTTTCCTTCTTGTTCACTGTGGGTAAGCATTTCTTTCACAGATGGACCAAAGATGTACCATCAAAGGCAGCATTTATGAAAGACACTATGAAAGGCTCCACAGAGTTGCACAGCTGCATCCAGGCATGTTTCCTTACAGTAATGCTTGAACCCACCACTCATGAGGCTGCTTCAAGCTGCATAAGAGATCGACTTCATGGACGTATTGGAAATTGACAAAAGAGTGGCCAACTGAGAAGATGATCTTTGGAAATCCTTTGCAGACAGGGACTCAGAAAATTTAGCAGTTCTTTGATCAAATTTCTCTGTAGCATTGTAAAGTGTGCCAGATAGTTAAGGGACCTCAGAGCAAAGGTTGCTGAGGCAAAAAACTCACTTTCTGAATTTGTCCAGTACCCTAGACACTCTGTCTGGTAGGTGGACAGAAGAGCTCTGTTCTGCTACCTCTTTTTAAGTAGCTGCTGCCGCCACCATTGCATTTACAGAGACTCCTATCCTCCACTAGGGTTTATCTTTTGGCGGGGCTAAGAAATTGTCAGGGTGATGCAGTAGGGGCTCAGTGGAATCTGGCTCCTTCCATGTCAGTTGAGAGACTAGATCGATAAGCTCATCTGCCCTGCCGGGGGGGGGGGGTGGGCTCACCCAAGACGTAGATGGGCCAGGACCAAAAGCCTCCAGAAATACTGATTCCTCTGAGGAATGATTATCAGAAGACCAACCACCTTTTTGTCTAAGGATCTCTAATATGTCTCCAAAGGTGACTTCATCACGTGGTGATCTGAGGGACACTTCTCCTTCCTCTAATTTGGTATTTTAAGTGAGAGATTCCAACAGGGAATCTGTGTCTCTCCTCTTGCATGTTGTCTTCTGATGGACTTCCTCGAGAGGGGGGATGTCCAGGAGAGGTGTCAGAAGAGAGAGGGAGTTCCTCCTTGGGAACAAAATAGAAGTTAGATGGAACCAGCTGTCCCTGTGGAAGAGGTCTGATGGACTCAAAGCTCAGAACCGAGGAGGGAATAAGGGGAAGATCCGAAGGGAGAGAGCTTGGATTTCTAGAACAAGAAAAATTCCTTACCACAAACTTGAAGGTAGATTGACCCAGAGAAGCTGTGGCCACCCATACCAGAGCAGAGTGTTCCAGTACAAGTAGCTCATGACTCACACTGGATCATTACCTGGAGGTAGGAAGTGGACCAGAGCTGTCCAGTACCAAGGATCCAAGGGGCAGGGATGGATCCAACAACATCAGAGTTGAGCCTGCCATTGACGAAACTTGAAAAACATGAAAAAAACACTGTGAGCAAAGGACCCTACATCTGAGTGCAATGGCAGCAAATGAAATCTGAGGTATTAGGTTCATAGGTAAGTACTAGGCTATCTGCCCAAGGGCATTTATAAGCCTAGCCAGAATGTGTTGGCTTTCGCCACCCCCTTAGATTAGTTCCCTGTGCCTCTCTCCAGCAGAGCCATTAGTTCCCTGCGCCACTGCACAGTATTGAGGATGGACTATGGCATTATGGGTAGAGGAAGGAGCTCAAGAGTTGGATCCCAAGTCTGAAGTATGAGGCCGAGTCAGATCCGAGGATCAGATCCGTAACCCATTTAAAAGGACAACACAAATGCCTACTTATGGTGAGTAAGTAACTTTTAATTAAATTAGTCATTTTAAAAAAGTGCATCTTTAACTTTATTTTAAGCTTGTCATGGGCTTTTTATATCAAACAAAATTGTTTCTTACATATTCAAAAGAAATGTTGATAAGTGCAACTTTGCTTTCTTAAGTAGGATAATTTCTTGAACTACCCTCATGTCTCCCTGATTTCAATATTTTCTTGATTTAGGCTATTTAATTAGACTTTTCTTTCTGGAATTCAGATCTTCCTTTTGGAAAATAGTTGCAATTGTTTGACTTTTCTTGGAGACATGACAAGAGGAACTTCTCTTGTAATACGTGACAATAATTATCACCAGTGTCTCTTCTTCTTTTTTCCTGTTATATTACTGTTTGTCACATTGCTGGTTGTTTTTCTTATCTGGATTTTGATGCATTTTTGTAGTTCCCCTTATACATCTTTCAATCTTTCCATAAACATCATAGGTCCTTGCTTTATTTGCTTGACCAGTTACACCAGCTCCAGGCTAAGGTCTTTATATGCTTTTTCTTGTTGATGCTTTGTCTCCAGTCTATAAACTTGGCAGTCTTCTGATATTTCTTTCATAACAGTATTTCTGCCTCTGCTGCTTTTCTTCAACTTTTGATCTGATGTTGTTAATCTTCTTTCCATTTATCACTGATTGGCTCAGAACCGAGTCAGGCTAATACCAAGCTTGCTCCAGCCAAAAACTCTCGAGCTAAGCTTCTACCCATAGTGCCCTTCTGCCTGTTATCTCAGATCTCGTTTGCCTTGTAGCCGTAAAGCCGCATTTTAGCCGAGCTGTCAGCTAAGTGAAAAACTTTTGATATCTTTTCAGGATATTTTGTATTTCTCATTTCTTTTTGTTCATATTGATATTTCTATAAGTTTGAAGCTATATTTAGACCTTTTACTTTTCTGTTTCTACCCATTTTGGTAACTTTTAAGTACCATTGGTGGTACAGCCATTCTTCCTACCCTTGTGGTATTTCTTGAATACCATCATTGGTAGTTCTTCTTCTTCCCTTTTCAACTAACTGGTTATGTGTTTTTGATATATATTTAGATATAGTGGATATATAGACATATATTAGACATAGATATATTAGAGTCAGAATCCTTTACTTTAGCTTTTTACCTAACTTGTGTGTGTATTTTTTCATGATGGCTGATAAAAAGGGCATGTCAGAGTTTAAGCATTGCACTTCATGTAAGAGTAAACTGCCTAACAGTGATTCCCATGATGACCTTGTTTATTATTTGGGGGTGCCCCATCTTTTAGTGTAACCCCCTTGTGTGATTTGTCAGAGTTTTAGTCAGTGCACCTTGAACGAGAGCAAAAACAAGCCGATTCTGAAGGGCCTCCTTAAGTCGCCCTTTTCAGAGGCCCTTTCTGCAATGGAGGTCTCATCCCCTCCAACCAAGGATAAGAAAAGGTCCCACTCTGTCCCCTCTTCACCATCTGGTGACCAGGGCAAACCTGTAAAGCTTAAGGTACCGAAGTTATCTTTATAACATAAGTTCGCCTCATCGGCACTGACCACTTCTGCTCCGGTTGTTAGTGTTCCTATATTGGTGCCAGCTTCAGCTCTGATACTGTCTCCGGCACCGACTATTGACTTTGTAAAGACTACTATGACTTCGGCACCGAGTGCTGCTTCAGCAAGCATAGTGCATGGCTTTGATGCCTATCTCTGCGATTATGCTTGCTATTTATCCTTCCGTGTTGGCTCCGAGTGACCCTTCGGCACTGAGTCCTTTCACTGTCCCAATAACGACATTTCTGACACCACTTCTTCCAGTTTCCAAACTTGAGACATCATTGCCAGTAGAGTCCACACCATGCCCCCAATGCTTTCCATCTGCAGACCCATTTCTAGGATAAGTGTACAGTCCATTCCTAGAAAGTCCTGACTCCCCATTGGGAGTAGCTACTATTTCCACCAGGAGCGTTTCTGAACTTCACATGGTGCGTCTTGTGGACCAGCTGTTGACAGCCAGGGGGGATACCCACTCCATCTAGGACCCATCCTCCTGCTGGACTTGGTTTGGCTTTTCCACGGACTCAATACTACTCTCCTACCTTTGACCATACCGGTTCCAAAGTCTTCAGCTCCGGCATCCTTTTCGGAACCCCCCATCCAGTCGCCTGTAGTGGACCTCACTGGGGCTCCGGGACTGTCCCTTTGGCCTTTGGTCCCTGCTGAACCGAGCCTTCCTCAACCCCGTGATTGGGCTGCAGGTTCTTCAGCTCATGGCACAGTTCTGAGTGTGTTGACGGTTCCGTCCACGGTCCCCGGAGTTCTGTCTGCACCGATCCTGCTTTTGAGGCTCCATCCTCAGGAGCAGGCTGGATGGAGCAGGGTGTGATCATGGTTCCGAGGTTGCACTTCTTGGTTCCGGGCTCTCCATCCCTCTTTGGGCCGACCTGCTTTCTGAGTTACGGAGAGAGCACTTGCTTCTGGAAGCATTCCACTGACGTCGGATCCCCAGACCTCTTTTCCCCCTGAGCTACAGCTGACACAAGCCACCTCCCTGGGACACCGGGCAGGAAAGCCGCAGGAGACCCCATTACAGGGCATCCCGTCTTCTGAGTCCTCTCAGAAGCCCCCGCTGAGGAGCCCCCATGGAAGAGATCATGCAAGAGGTAGCACGCAGACTCCCCTGAAGAGTCTCTGACAGAGGATACAGATTTTGATAACTGTGAAGGGTCCCCACGGCCACCCCCTGATGATGTCTCCTTTGGGGACATCCTTGAAATGTTGAAACAGAGGAGTGATTAGAAGCCCACTAACTCTTCTTCAGATGAGTCCATGTTTCTGCAGGCTTTCCGTGCCAGGCCATCTACCTCTTGGGTGACCCCGCCTGCAGACGAGCTGGTACAACTCATGGTGCAGGGTGCCTGGAAGAACCCTGATTTTGTTGAGTCAATCCCTTGGAGACCTGACAAGATACCCCTCGAGGAGAACCCACATTAGTCAAGAGGTTTACCAGTCGATGCTATGGTGGTGGTGGTGGCGGCCACAAAAAACAATCTCGCTGAAGAGAGTCATACTGTTCATTCACCCAACAGAGAGTCCTGGGCCATGGACAGATTGGGGAAGCGAGTTTTTGCTTCACTGACTTTTGCCATACGGTCTCTGAATTACTTGGCACATTTTATGAAACTCCAAAGAGACTTGGGTTTCTGAACTCTCTGGAACACTCACAGGACAGGTGTCTGACGAGGTAAAGGACAAAGTTGCCTCACAGTTCGCAACCCTGGAATCTATCTCAAATTCGTCCATGAGGTTGCTCTCACATTCAACCAAAGGGGCGGCTAGAGTGGCAGGTTCAAGCATAGTTATGAGATGCAATGCCTGGATGTACCTCTTTGACTTCACGGACCCTTTCAAGTCTTCCTTCCTGAATGCTCCTATCGAAGCATCTTCCCTTTTTGGCCCCAAGGTGAAAGACACCCTAGCCAGGTGTGAGCAGGACGGTAAGACCCTGTCTGCCGTAGGTCTACTTTTTTTCCAATCCTCAATGTTCCTTTTCCAGGAACCAGAGGAGTGGAAAGATGTGGCACAAAAAATCTCAGGGTCCTTTCCGTGCGGCACGTGGCGATGATACCCCCAGGGGCAGATGGGATAACAATTCTGGAAGATGCCCCTACCGAAGCAGAGGGGTCTGCATAACCAGGGACCCAGGGATGCTTTCTCTGGGCAGCCTTACCAGCGCTCCTGAAGAGCAACCCGATTGCTTTCCTCTAGAAGCAGTCGGGGGACATTTCTCTCTGCACCAAGCTGCCTGGCATTCAATAACTTCCGACAGATCATAACCAGAGGCTACACCATTGCCCTCATCACTTATCCAAAACTTCTGGCAAAACTTCCCGATGTTCCACACAGTCAAAGGGAAGAAGCAGCTGCAGAAATAAACAAGGTGTATCAAAAAAGAGTCATCCAATTAATCCCACCAGACCAATGCAGATCTTGATTCTTTTCAAGATTCTTTTTGGTGCCAAAAAAGATAGGGGACTGGAGACCAATTCTGGATTTCAGCAATTTCAACAAGTCTGTTGCCCAAATGAAATTCCGGATGGTCACGGTTCCGTCCATTCTCCCTTTTCTAAGGGAAGGTGATTGGATGTGCTCGATAGATCTCCGAGATGCGTATTACCACATCAAAATGGACAAACAATCCAGGAGTCTACTTCGCGTCTGGCTAGTAGTCAATCGCTACCAGTTTCGTGCCCTGCCGTTCAGACTCTCTGCAGCCCCCAGAGTGTTCTCAAAGTGCATGGCAGTGGTTATACCTCAGTTGAGACTGCAAGGATTCCAAGTGTTTCCTTATTTGGACAATAGGCTTCTTACCGCCCCCACCAAGCATCTTCTCGTAACAGCCCTGCAGTACACTCTTTCCCTAGTGAGACTTTTGGAAATAATTATATATTGGGAGAAATTCAACCTTGCTCCAGCTCAGAACATAGAATTCAATGGAGCAGTCACTGACAACCGTTCTTGTCTGGTGTCGCTCCCAGCTCACAGACTTCAGAGATTGGGGCCCCAGCTCCGGGTGATACTCTGTCAAAACAAAGCCTCAGCGAGGGAGGTTCTTCAGGTTTTAGGATCCATGTCAGCTTCCATACCAATAGTGCCTCTGGCGAAACTGCATATATGAATACTTCAATGGCTTCTGCTATCTCAATGTTCTCCGAATTACCACCCTCTCTGCTTTCAAATTCAG